>NW_015549582.1:1241197-1264921 GCF_001515605.1 Sinocyclocheilus anshuiensis
AATTATTAATATATATATATATATATATATATATATATTATTTGTAATTATTTTTTAAATAATATTAATAATAATAATTGTAAATTATACATTAGTATTAAATAAATAAGGACACTATAGTGAGTAGTAGTATTAAACAAATAAACAATAGTGAAAATGCTTCTATTTTATTTATTTTTATATATATTTAATCAATTCTTTTAATTTTACCACTACTGCTACTACTATTATTATTACTATTAAACAAACAAATAAATGAAAAAAATAATGAAAATGCTTCTATTACAAATTATGCTTTGTGTTTTGTATTAAAAATGCTACTACTGTTTATGTCGAGGTTAAAATTGCAGTTTTTCCACTGTGGTTTCTTGTGGTATTTTGGACCCCATTTTATACCAAAGGGAACAAAACCCAATCTGTCCCAGTGTGGTAAATGAGCCTCAGACAGTATTTTGGCTTTCATTTGCTGAGAAGTGGGAAAATGTTTGTTTTTTTTTGACATTCCAAGGATAACAGCCCTATCTGCACTTCTTGGCAGCCTTCAAGTCCTCTGGCATATTGCTTAGATGCCATCTGAAAACATAATTGACTTCAATATTGAAGAACAGAACCGTGTAAAATAAGATTCCATGAAGGTTTAATTCTTCTGAGCACTCGCAGGAACGCCTCTCTATTCCTCTGCCAGTCTCTCGTTACATCTTCATTTTGGCCACCTCATGAAATCAGCCTCATAAATATTTTTCATGTGTTATATAAACCAACTCAACTCCCAACTGCAAGTGGCCGCGCGGCGTGTTTTTTCGAAAAACACAGGGAAACATTTGTGGAGAGGAGCTGTTATTGGAAGCATTTGGCTGTGCTGCAAAGAAAAATCACAATTAGGTGAGGGTTTCACCTTCAACTATCCCCAAGAATAACACAAACCGCCTGACTGACAAATCTGCGGTGCCTATGTAGCACGATTACGGCTCATTCCCCTCATCTGAATCCAGAAATTATGGCTGAAGCAGAAAATCAAAGCTTCCTTCTGTCTTTATAAGAATGTGATCAGACTCGTCATGACAAAAGGAAACTTTTCTGTCAATGTGTGATACATTTAGACGGTGTCTATAGATCATATTGTGTGGAAGCAAGCCTCCTAAATGAACTGAACGCTTTGATTTTTAATGTACACTTTGAAATCCCACATATTGTTTTAACAGTTGCTTTCCACAGAGATGAGAGGGACGGAGAGCTTTATATGGCATTACATCAGTTATGATGTTTTAAACAAAAGTGCAATACATGACGTGTTGTCTGAGAATCTGTCAGAGGGGGAAATGCTGAATTGCAGACCACCAAACGACGAGAAGAAACGAAGAGACCACACAAAATCTACATTCCCATCCCATAAAATGGGACTTTTATAAAGTGTCCTTCTCTGCGTGTGTATATGTAAAATGTTAATATAATGATCTCTGGACATTCATCATTTGCAGAAAACCGCTATTCCAAAACACTTAACTTTGGAGGCATTTGATCGCAGGAGCAAACAGTCAATAAATACAAACTCCATGGCAGAAGATTGCAGAGCCACCATTTCAATCACTTGCAAAAATGTGTGTAACAGTTCACAAATCAGTTTTTATTAATTTAAACACAATCAAATAATAAATGTCAAAACATCTGTACACATCTTTTTGCAGACACAACAAACTGTTTCACAATGAGGCCCACATATTGTAAATTTTGTCCAGTTTGCATTATGATTGCATCATTTATAAAAAAAAAAAAAAGTGTGTTAAATCTAGAAAACATCTAATGTTACCGTGATCTAGCAGCAAAATGTGATTCCCCGGTATGGGGGGTGGCGGGCGATGCAATAAGAGGGGTGAAATTGTAAATGTGGTGAGAAAAACTAGGCCAGAGAAGACGACCTCACCTGCAGGAGCCCAACAGAACATTATCATGTGCCGGGAGGGAAAATGAAAAACAGATCGAGTTAGCTGGGGAAATTCACAGTCGATAGCACATGTATGTTCTCAACTCCATTGTGAGAGTGAGTGTGTGTGTGTGTGTGTAGGTGCGAGTGAGTAGTGGCTTTCTTTTTTAAAGTCTAAGAGCTAGAGTTTCCAGTCCACAGTTACCTTAGAACTACCAATATGCATCATGAAAATCCAACTACAGTGGACACAATCAAAATAAAAAGACTACTTCATACAAAATTACACTTGCTGTACAAGACTTTCTGCTTTAGCGCCGGTACAAAAGATAATAAAACCTATTTAAGCTTAAATGCCTGTCACGGACGCTGAGGTTCAATGTCCAGCTCGGGCAGGAGATAGTACTGGGGATACAGACATTTACACTCAGTTTGAAGCTTGACATTCAGAAGATTATTATTCTTATTATGCTGCTTATGTTCTTCCTTGGAGTTTGAGCTACCATTGGGATTGAATTCGCTATGAAATCCTGACTGAAAGAGAGAGAGTAAGTCTCTACATGGACTCACAAGTTCTCACCACCTTTAAGGAGCAAAGCATACAAAGGAGGAAACAAAACATCACTGAAGAAAAATACGAAATTATTGACACTTGACATCCATGCTTTTGGTCATGACAAAACAATTATCACACACACACACACACACACACACACAAAAAAAATCCTTATCTACATTTATTTATTGAATGAAACCTTGAACACATGAACACTTTCAGGCTTTGCATGAGCTACTGCGCCAACGCCTTTACGTACGTACTTCCATGAAACGGCTTTCCACAGCATGTACCTTAATTAATATAGGAAGGAATAGTCCAGTGATTACAAATTTACACACACACACAAAAAAATTTCTGTACACGATTGTCTCTGCAATGTAAATAATGTTTCGTTAATTTTTTTTCCTTAAATTACTTAGAAAATCCATTTTTTTCTCCTTAAACTTCTTGGTGTAGTGAAATCAAAGTACGTTGTAATGCGAAAAGGCACAAGTTTCTTTTTTGGGGCCAGTGCCGCTCCACAAAGTCTCTCGAAGATTATAAATAAGAAGCGTAGGACATCCAGGGCAACAGGTCTGGCGAAACGAGGAAAGCGAAGGGGTTGTGCCCCACTGTCTTTGTACCATCGCTTGAGACATAAAGAGATAAAACATTACACCAAGTTGCAGTGGGATCGGAGTCCTGCTGAGTTCCAAAGGCATCGGTAGCTCAGTTTTTGTCACAGGTGTGAACCCTTGCCGAGTCCCCCGCGTAGACAGGGCTGTAAAACATTTTGATGGCTTCGGAAAAAAAGCCAATTCACAGTAACCAGGGCCAGCAGCTGCAGCGCCATAAATTCACTCTCCTCCACTTTGAAAAAGGTTTAGGGTTAAGACGAATTGCGGCCATGTGTCAACATGCTGAGCGTGTTGCTCTCTCTCTACGTTATGTGTGTGAACGATTTTGTTTTTGGTCTGGTGCTGTCGGAACGCAGACGGTCGGGCGACGCAGCAGGCTGACAGTGCTGGGTATGGGTCTGCAGGGCCCCCGCACGGCCTGGGACAGAGCGACAGGGCCGTCACAGTGCTACAAGTACTCCAGGTCCAGAGCGTGGTGCAGGGCCATGAGGTCAGAGTGACTAGAGATCCTCCAGAAAGGCATGTTGTGCTGGAAAGACACAGGGAAAGAGAGAGAATGTTTGAGGATGAAAGAGAAAATAAAGAAACACAAAACCTGCAATGAACACTTCACTTAGAAAAACAATCATGCCCATGAGCGCCGTCTGAACAGCCTCGATGGCCCGTAACATCACACGAGACTTGAGAAGAGGAAGGACTTACAAACTACAACCACTTAAGCAGCACCATACCATTGAGATCACTCAGTAAATATCATTAAAAAAAAATCTAATTTTGACAGCTAAATGACATGAAAATAAAGGGGAAAAAATCTAGTTTAAAACAAATGTACTTTTTGTGTTCATGTTTAGACCATTTTCAATTTAATGACGAAATGTCATATGGTGTAACCAATTAAAACATTTTTTTTTTAATTACACCTTGAATACATGTGTACACGTGCATCATAATCCTTTTTTAATAATTTCAAAAAGGTTTTTAAATATGTTTTCGAGGTAAACTTTTTTTTTTTTTTTTTATAATAATAACAATAATAAATACCATGAATTATTCATTCACAACATATGATTTCATTTTTGGGGAGTCACACCACATGATATTATTGTACAACCTGAACTTGCCTGGTCATAAAAAGATTTTAAGAAACTTATGGACCTTGACACACAGTCATGAGATTGACACTTAAGACTGGTTTTGTGGTCCAGGGTCACATATTTAGAATCTTTTAATATTGTTGGAAAAATATAACAAAAAATATTTCAAATATAAAAAACAACAAAGGCCCAATTACAAAACATAGCAAAATGTTTTACTACACCTTAGAAAAAAGTAAGGCCCGGTGGGAAATAACTATTAAATACACTATACATATACAGCACCTCTGCACAAACTTATCCGAACACAACTTTGCAAATGAGGCATTGTTCCTGGGAGAGGCCACAGGGGAATATGATTCTGCCAGAATGAAAGAAGCTTGTCAGCTCAGAGTCGTCCACACACAAACCATTACTGAGTCTTATCAAAGGTATAGCCTCTCTCAGGCATATGTTCTGCTTAGAGAAGCTTGCACTGACCCTTAAAAGACTCTTTTCTTTTGTTTTGTAAATTGTCTTTGCTTTTAACTTTAAAAGCCAGAGATGGTATCTCCTTTTGCCTCGGTCGAGTTATTAACTAGAGGGAATTGTTTCTGGGATACGATGGAAAAAACGAAAGTATACAAAGGTTTAACTTTGCTTTGGTGGTTTCATACAAAGTCACCCTTGACACTAGTGTTGTATCTGACAAAACTGTGGCATTTTATATCAAGCTGGGTTTCTTAAGTGCCAAGGACTTATTAAACTCCCCTGCACTCCGTCTAAACACTTTATCTTGGAGGAAATGGGGACTGACATGTAAAACTTATACGTTCACATTCCTTGCATGATTAACTGACAACATGGAACAAATCACTTGGCACAATATAATAATCACACCAACACATTTTCGGCTGTTTGTAGCCTGTCTGAACAACAAGCTGCTTTGATAATTAATTACACAATGAATACTTTCAAGTTTTGTGGCTTATAGCTTTGGAAAACTTGGCAGATGTTCTGAATACACAGGCGGCAGGTAACATAAATCTTCTGGGTTGAACAACAAGAGACAGGAAAACAACACTCCTCTGATGGTCCTTATGTTCTTCTGAATATCCTCGACTTATCTAACAATGATTTAAGCGCCTTAAATGCATATTATATTTATGAACCGGCCCCTCTAAAATGCCTGAGAGGACTTGTCTAGCATTACACAAGGTGAAACGGCAGTCACATGCAGGGACGTGTAATTATGTCATCTTGCCTCCCTTTACATTCAAGCTGTCAGGGGAAATGAGCTGATTACAATGCGAGAATAATTCTCTCGCTGGTCCAATGACACTTTCAGGGAATGGCCTGAAGAAATTAAAGGTTTGAAGGGAAAGTGCTATAGAGTTCTAGGCGTCTTCATACCTTTTTCGACCCTGTCTCCTCCTCCACGCCGTCCCCCACCACCACATAAACAACTTTCCTCCCGAACCTCTGGATAACTCTCTCGAAGCAGCTCTCTTTTCCTGGGGAGAGGAGAAGCAGGTTTAGGTTGCTGCGCAAAGCAAGGAAGCCACATCCAAGATCCAGGCCCAGGAGGGGCTCTTTAAATACACAATAAATTACACAAAATTACGCAGTGTAAACATTTTGCCTTGCTTGGAGATACGATGAGATCGATGCTCAGATAAAAGCAGCCTGAAAAGCATTAAGTGTGCCTTATTCCTCTCAGAACGTGGGACAAATGGAGTTTAACAAGCTAAATCAACCTCCCATGTAAATGTGAGCGAGGGAGGCGCTGAGCTTTGCGCGAACAAAAGTATGAAAGTAAAGGTTGGTGTTTATTTTGCATTCGAAAAAGCGGAGAGGCCGAAAAGAAGAAAAAAAATGTCAAAGTGGAATGACATAAATTTGCCGAAGTGGTTTCATATGTAGACCTGAAAAGGAGAGGCCCAGTTCAGGCTGATCTCCAAGAAAATAATCCCAGCCTGATTAGACCTCTTCCTGAACATCAACCCTCTCTTGTGTCCGCCACTTCTGCAGCCTAACCCAATCACACGCCATGTGTCTCACGCTGTTTACACGTAATATCACAGTAATTACGGCCACACTCCAATAGAGTCCATTCACACACAGGTAGTTAATACTGAGATCGCACTTACCTATTTTCGTGGCGCTATAAATGTTTTCAATTGGAAATACTACTCCCAGTCCATACAGGAGGACCTTGGCGAGGGCAGGTATGAGCTGTGTTGTGGTCACTAAGATGTTCACACAGTTTGATCTGTAATTGAATGGCAAAGTATGTCAAGTTAAAGTGCACAAGGGAGGACAAGGCTATCCAGGCATGCCATTTGTCATCCAGAACGCTCCATGATAAATGGATCTTTAATTGTTGTCCTCTTAAAATGCTGTATAATACAGAGAGTAAGTGTTCTTTGAGGTATTGGGACATAAAGCAAACCAGTATTCACACCTCTCACTGATTTATGTGTATCAGAGATGGGCTCTATATAATTTGCTCGTGCTAAGGCCTACCTTGAGTGGATTAATGTTAGTGCTTTCAGTGCCAGTGTTAACCAGGAGTCAGTCAGGGCTTCAATTTCTGCTCTCAATTGCAACCAGGCTTCCCTTTTGGCCGGGCCAAGCAGACCTGAAATGAACAGAAACATTGTTTGAGTTGGACCATCCCGCGAATACTTTGAGAAATTTCGAAATTTACCCAGACCGAGTGGTTTGTGCATAAGGGATTATTTGAGAAACTTATGAGTGCTTTTGTTGACACACCACCCCTCTTCCCCAGCAATTGTAGCAAAGCAGTTTATTGGGGGATTACCTCCGACGTTATTTTTATAGGTGGTGTAAATTTCTTTTACTCGTCTGTAGCGGAAGGCGAGCTTTCTCATCCAGTCCACACCTCCTCGTACGCCAGTGGCCAGACACAGGTTGGCACTAGTGGCAGCAGCGTGGAATCCGTCTGTGCTAAAATTATATGTACTGAACAGAGAGGAGAGAGAGAGAATGGTTTTTGAGCTCGACTTTAGTCATAGTGAACTGTGAAAGGGCTAGCATGGTGCTAACTTTACCTTAGATCTTGCCCGTTGTCGTCCGACGACACGTCGTCAATGTGGACCTGATCGCACTCCTGGAAACAAGCAAAAGCAAAGGATGGACATGGTGAGCTGGTTGAAATTAAAATATACCAATTTGATTAATGTTTTTTTTTAATGTGCAAAATTGGTTACGATTTGGATCCCTGAAGTAAATAATGTCAACAACTGTAGAATTCCCAATTGAAGGCTGAGCTCTCTCCCGAAAGCTCAAATCAACCCTCAACCACTTCCAGCCTCTAACCCCCCACCTGCTAAATCTTAATAAAAATAAACACCATCATCGGGGGACTGGGGGTCCGACCCATTTGGCCAGTACCACTAGGGGGATCTCTTGATATACACATCTGCTGGTACGTAAAGTCAATTGGGATGGGATCGGTAGACTCCGGGAAGGTAGAAACGGCCTCTCTGTGTTAGGTCTGCTTGTCCAGAGTCTGCTGCCTGAACAAAGAGATAGCTGTGGGATAATGAGAGTGTCTGTGCCTCCTTCAGGGTCTCCACTTCTTGGAGAGGCTGAATGATTCTACAACTCAGAGCTGATTCAGCCAGTGTACACAGTAACACAAACCAGACTTTCTGGTAAATGTAACGCACTAGAAAAATTGAACCTGATGCTAACCGCCAATGAAATTATGACCTCTGATTGCTGCCGAGCCACACACCAACACAGCCTGAGGCCAGCTTTTTGGAGAAAGCAGACTGAAAATCTGTTATTAGTTTTCCATTTATAGTCGTCCTCTCCCCCACCCCTCACAAGAGCCCTAGATGTTAGTGAGCTGGGCATGAGCATTCAAATCAAACAAAAATCACATGGAAAGACAGAGTTGGCGGCTTGTGTGTTCCAAAAATCATCTGCAAGAAAACAAATAGATGAATAAATAAATATATAAATAAAATAATAATATAAAAAATGCACCCCCCCCCAAAATAAAAAAATAAATAAATAAATAAATATATATATATTAACAAGAAAATCAAAACATTATATATATACACAGATTGAAGTATATTTGTACATTTTTAAATAAATACATAAATATTTATCTATAATTATGAATTAAACCTCATTATATAAACGTATGTATATCTATCTATCTATCTATCTATCTATCTTTCTATCTATCTGATTAAATACAATCATATTAATTATAATTAGGAATTACACCTCTCTGTATAAACTTGTTAAAATTCTAATTATAAATATACAAAATATACACATGTACAAAAATGGAAAAAAATAAATGAATATATGTATATTTATAATTACAAATTAAACCCCATCCAATGAAGTAAAAAGAAAATGGGTTGAAATTGCCAGTTGTTCTGTTAAACCTCCATTCATATTTCAAGTTTAATCTAACAATTTACTCGGTAGTTGAATTTTAGAAGGGGGTATTTCCTTTTAGCCATTCTTTTGAATTTCCTTTCCAGAACTTTAAGCCTTTTAATTAAGTTTCAACAAGCTGCTAAGACACAAAAATACAAAAAGCACTTCCTTGTTTTAACTCCGTCTGAACCTGGCCAAATGCTGATGTTATTGCATTCCTGTCTAATGCTACAGCAGGGTAGGGGTAAGCGCTTTAGACTGTAAACCTTTTTTATTTTACTGGTTCCCCTCTGAACAAATTTTTCATCTCTCTGGATTTGTGCAGAGAGGGAGGGGAGAGCAACGTGAAGAGAAACTCAAACCAGCTGTTCTTTAACAGAATTAAAATCTTGACCCCCAACCCCTGCTCTAATGCAGCCATTCTCTCGCCAAGACTCTCCCAGCAAGCCTCGAGATCCAAAGAGGAAAAGACTTTGACCCGGTGCCCTGCTCCTCCTCTCCAGGGCTCCACAGGCTCAGATAAGGGGGAGGGGGGCTGGAGGCAGGGCCGTTTGTGAGCGGGGAGCTGGGGTGACCTCACATGGAGAACTTCGAGTGTTGCGGAGCCAAAAGATGGACTGCCAATTGCAGCCGCGGATCAGGAACACCTCAAGCTATTTGTGTAATCTGTTTCTAGATAGTCAGCAACGGATCTGTAATACTTCTGAAGTACCAATTTGTTTTTCAAAGAGGACTTTTGGACAGGCCAAAATCATTACAGAAAACTGGGCCCCCCATCACAACGTTAAATCCTGAGCATTAACGGTTATGATAACAAATGCGTTACTTTAACACGTTACCATCTCCCTTTCACGGAATCACCACATGTTTACATTGCCTTTTAATTCGCTGGTTATTACGACACACAATTAAGAGTCGTGTTGTGGGTTTCCAGACCTCCGGGATGAAAGTGAGGGCAGAGAAAGAATGCACAACCTCTAGCAATTACCGCACACAGCTGGAGCCCACATAAACCACTTGACTGCCACTCTGGTAGCTGCACCAGGATCCTAATGGAGCCGCTCGGTCCTAATGTCTTACAGTAACTCATGAGACTCATTAAGGCAGCTTCTTAAGCACTCGTAAACACCGTTAAGCCTAATAACCGAGGATGGGCCAGCTTTAAAGTGGTTAAGTACAGCATGTGGTTGATCTTCAAGGGTGGCTGAAGGTATCTTCAAGAAGGTGTTATGTTGAAAGGATGAGATACTGTAAATATTGTATGAAGTATAGCACGACGGCTGGTGGTAAAAATTCTATTTAGATAATGGGGTCAATGATAAATGAGAGAGTTTAAATGTAGTTTAAAACGTTAAACCACGATTTGTATTCAGGTTGTTTTTTTATATGGTTTTGAACTTTTATAGCATTTTCAAGAAAAGTTTACACTTGTGACCCTGGACCACAAAACCAAGTCATAAGGGTCAGTTTTTTTGAAATTGAGATTTATACATCATCTGAAAGCTGAATAAATAAGCTTATTAAACAACCATACAGCAAATGTATGGTTGTTAGGATAGGACAATATTTGGCCGAGATACAACTAGAGGTCTGGAAACTGAGGGTGCAAAAAAATCAAAATACTGAGAAAATCGCCTTTAAAGTTGTCCAAATGAAGTTCTTAGCAATGGATATTACTAATCAAAAATGAAATTTTTATATATTTATGGTAGGACATTTACAAAATATCTTCATGGAACATGATCTTTACTTTATATCCTAATGATTTTTGGCATAAAAGAAAAATCGATAATTTTGACCCATACAATGTTTTTTTGGCTATTGCTACAAATATCCCCCTGCAACTTAAGACTGGTTTTGTGGTCCAGGGTCACATTTAATGTGTACATTTAGTGTAGTGTAACCCTCAAGTAATAAATACATATTTCAATATTTTTATCATAGAAAAAAAAAAAAATATATATATATATATATATACATAAAAAAAAAAGAAAAAATATATATATATTAATTGGTAGCGACACAGTTTAAAAAAAACAATTCTCCTAAAAATAATAGTAAAATAACATGCAACAATCTCATATCTCATTATTTTAATGATTTTAGTAATTTTGTTTTTCAAATATTAATAAGCAGTGAAGCAGTTTTCCCATAAAAAATAATAAAAGATTATGCAACAATCGTATTTTTGTTTTAATGATTTTCGCATTGTGATACAACCATGGCATTAGGCACCAAAAAGTCTTAAAAATTATAGATTTTTATTTACATTTTTTAATTATATATTTATATATTTGTTACGTGTTCATGAATAAATTAATATATAGGAAAAACTGTGTGAGTGTGATCCAGTGTAAATAGGTCTGTCTTTTCTTATAAACCTACAATCGCTGCTAACTAACACCAGATGTTCCTACTATAGGCTGTGTAAAGATCCTGCTCTGCAATCCGTACATAATTACGGCTTACACAAACACGTTGTCTCTGTTTAATTCATCAATTTTTTGATCCCTTCTCATTCACTAAACTATCTGAAGGTCCTGGTAAAATAAATAAATGTGTAAATGTGTGGGGAAAAACTGTGGGAAACTGCAAGAGAAGCCTAACAAACTACAAAAGAAATCCTTGAAATCAGCTCTTCTCTATTTCCATTCACTCTCTCTCATTTTCCTTTCAGTTCCTCCTCTGAATATCCAGGCCTAGAAAAACCTTTTCATTTATGCGAGCTATCAGAGCCTCCTTTGTTCGGCTGGCATCTGTCATTAAGCAATCAGGCCGGACTGGCTGATTCTTCCTGTTGGCCAGAGGAAGGGCTTTGCTGCAGACTGCACAGAAGCGACTGCTGCAGAATGTCAAAAAAGAAAATGATTATTTAAAACTACAAACCTCACTTTCTCTCTCGTCCCGAGCTGGAAACATCCGTATTGCATTACTCTCCCTGGCTACCTCAGTTTCTCTTTTTTCCCCTTCTCTCTGCGTCTCAGCTCAGGAGGTAAGAGGGCTTTCATCCATGGCTGTGCCTTTGGGCCAGACTCTAAACTCCACTAAAGCTCAGTCTGGAGAAGGAACCAGCTCCCCAAACAGGTGAGCGTCCCAGGTAACAAAGGCACAGTGTGAGTGATTACAGCCATCATCACAACATTCCTCCAAGCCTACAAGCTAAGTCCATGTGAAAAAGCCCAATCCATGGTTCGCAGGTTCTCAATGCTGCCACTCCATTGGCAGGGTCTGTCATCCCCCCGTCTGTGAGGGGGGTTGATGACCCCAGTGTTTGCCCCCCTTCACTTTCCCACCACAGTTGGCCCACGCAAAGGGTGAGAGAGGTAGAGGGGAAAGAGGGAGGGTGCGGCTTACCTGTGGGTCGGACACAGGATATGGAGAACAAAGAGAGTTCTTCAGACCCACTTCATTCCAATCCACAGTTTGTGCTTGAACAGTCATGGAATTCAAACAGCCGAGTAAAACAAAGCTCTCTGGAAGCGTGACCTTCCTAAAACCGAGGCTTTTCGCACTCTGGCATATGAAGACGGAAAAGAGCAGAGGCCAAATTGAATGAAAATCTTCATAAAGAAAATTATTATGATACATTCTAAGATGTTTGTAAAAAGTGCAAATCTTAGAAATTTTTTATATTTTGTTAAGAAAATGTTTTCTTTCTTAAGAAGACAATTACAGGCTTTGGTGCCATCTGATTGTATGGTGGTTCTTGCCGAAATCTTGCTGATCAATGTAAATATTTTTTTCTTCTTCTTTTTTTTGTCATGCCTACAAATCATAATCACACCCACTATTTTTCATCTCAACTTGCTTGCGGGGAGTTCAAAATTTGGAAACATCTTTTTAATGCACCATGTACTTTAAATATTTCCTGTCAAAGAGCCTATCTCAAGATGGAGTGCTCTGTTGCATTCATTGGCGCTCCGTTATTTATAATGATTTTTCAGGTATTAAAGTTTTGTCTTCAGAACAATTTTAAGAAAAAAGATGAGAACATTCTTAAGAAATGTTTTCAGGAGTACAAGACATTCTTAACTAGCAGTTAAGAAGAATTTCATTCTTAAGTATATTTCGTGAATCCGGCCCCAGATCTTTACGTAAACTCAACACAAGTAAAGCGAGCCTGATGGAGAGAAGATAATGGAAAATATGGTTCAAATTTGGTCAAACACGGTCTGGTACATCAACACACACGTACACGAGCCAAATGTTCCACTGCAATTCTACCTTATAGGTGTGACGCCAGTTAAAACAAAAGTCCGTCCAAATAGGAAGAAAAGCAAAAACCTACTCTTATTAACGGTATTATATCAGCATATCTAATACATTTTTCACATATTGTCTAAACTGAGGATCTTAATTTAAAACACAATGTTGCTTCAATCCAAAAAACTCTGTATTTAGGCTTAATGATGAGCAATCGGCTTCAAAACGATCATCTGTCACCACATTGTTTGTAACACTACATTTTCCACAGATGCACAACCCTTATTGCTTTTAGGCCCCATTACTGTGGGCTGCTGGGTAAGAGAGGGGCCGATGCTGAGAGAAGATAGACAGGCCGACTTTAAAAGCTCTCCGTTCTCTTTTTAGTCATTCCAAAACACATCAGGGCCCCTGCCTGGGGACCTCTGAAGCCCTGACAGCCAAAAGACACTACCTGCGTCTAGACGTAAAAACAAATTAAATCCAGAGTCAGGAGAAGACACAACACGCACAGGGAAAGTTATGATAATGACTTATTTCACTTTCAAAAGAGTCACGCCTCTATTTTGGTTTGGTCCAAGGAGCTCGAGGAATTTTGATGGAACATTTGCTTGTGGTATTGGCCAGAAATACTCTATATTAAATAACAAAGCTATCTACCTAAATAACCGAGAGGAAGACTGAAAACTAAGATAGGTGAATTGCACTGCAAAGATGTTAGACTAAAACGCTGTGTTGTTAAACTGTTTTAAAGTCATAAGATGTCACAAAAAATGCAATTCTAAACATTTAAAAGAAAAAAAAAGTCACACCTCTATGCAATCCCAGTTGTAAACTGATAAGCGAAGCCCCTCCATCCTGGAGGTGCTAAAAACGTCCCTTTTGCAGTGTTACAGAGTTGGCCTCAGGTATGCATCGGTGGAGGTACAGCCGGGGATAATTGAAACCGTTCCCACCTCAGCAAAGCCAGGGAGGAGAACTCTGTCCCATAGACGGCTCTGTGTTGTTTTCTCTCCCGGCGAGCCGTGGCCCTTCCCCACTGAGAGGGAGCACGGCCGGGCCTCCAGAGACGCACATTCCCACACACCAACCCGCACTCCACCTCTCACCCAACACACAAGAATGCTTTCATCCCCAACACATCCTCAAACTCAGGTACTGCACGCAGCATATCACACAAACTGGGGTAATTGCATACAAGAATTATGGTATAACCAGTTGTGGTATAACCAAAGAGAACCATGCCAACTAAAAGCTCTGTGCGTTCTGTGCTCATATTAAATGTGTGATTTGTAAAAATGCTATTTCTTGTGCCCTGATCTCTCCTAAAAACAACTAAATATTTAAATGAAGGAAAGGATTATTAATTGGCTTATTTCAGTTTCAAATTTAATTGTGAATATTTCCAAGGCAAAACTGAAAAGTAAATTAACTGAAATAATTTGAAATGATTTATGCACATACAATACTATTCCAAAGTTTGAAATCAGAATGATTTCTTTTTTGAAAGAAATTATTACTTAATTATCAAGGACACATTAAACTAATCAAAAGGGGCAGTAAATACATTTATAATGTTACATAAGATTGCTATTTCAAACAAATGCTGTTCTTTTGAACTTTATTTTCATCAAAAAATCCTGGGGAAAAAAGTATCAGGGTTTCTACAGAAATATTAAGCAGGACAACTGATTTTAACATTGATAATAATAAGAATTTTTTTCTTTAGCAGCAGATCAGCATATTAAAATGATTTTTGAAGGATCATGTGACACTGAATACTGGAGTAATGATGCTGAAAATTCAGCTTTGCCATCACAGAAATAAATTATATTTTAAAATATATATAAAACAAGTTAATTTAAATTATAATAATATTTCACTATATTACGGTTTTACTGTATTTTTTTTATCAAATAAATCATTTAGCCTTGGTGAGCATATTATTAAAAAACATTAAAAAAATCTAAACTTTAGTAGCGTACTTAATCCTACCTATGACAAGTATATATGGATGATTTTTTTTAAATAAATACCCTTTACATTTAAAAAAAAAATCAAATATTAAAAAGGGCACAGCAATTTTTAAGATAAATATATTTTAAACATACAAATATATTGGTAACACTTTACAATAAGGTTCATCAGTTAACATTAGTCAACTACTTTAGTTAGCATGAACTAGTAAGAATGAACAGCATTTATTAATCTTACTGTTAATTTCAACATTTATTAATGCATTATTAAAATCAAATGTCTTTAAAGTTGTCCAAATGAAGTTCTTAGCAATGCATATTATTAAATAAAAATTAAGTTTTGATATATTTATGGTAGGAAATTTACTAAATATCTTCATGGAACATTATCTTTACTTTATATCCTAATGATTTTTGGCATAAAAGAAAAATCGATAATTTTGACCCATACAATGTTTTTTTGGCTATTGCTACAAATATCCCCCTGCAACTTAAGACTGGTTTTGTGGTCCAGGGTCACATTTAATGTGTACATTTAGTGTAGTGTAACCCTCAAGTAATAAATACATATTTCAATATTTTTATCATAGAAAAAAAAAAAAATATATATATATATATATATACATAAAAAAAAAAGAAAAAATATATATATATTAATTGGTAGCGACACAGTTTAAAAAAAACAATTCTCCTAAAAATAATAGTAAAATAACATGCAACAATCTCATATCTCATTATTTTAATGATTTTAGTAATTTTGTTTTTCAAATATTAATAAGCAGTGAAGCAGTTTTCCCATAAAAAATAATAAAAGATTATGCAACAATCGTATTTTTGTTTTAATGATTTTCGCATTGTGATACAACCATGGCATTAGGCACCAAAAAGTCTTAAAAATTATAGATTTTTATTTACATTTTTTAATTATATATTTATATATTTGTTACGTGTTCATGAATAAATTAATATATAGGAAAAACTGTGTGAGTGTGATCCAGTGTAAATAGGTCTGTCTTTTCTTATAAACCTACAATCGCTGCTAACTAACACCAGATGTTCCTACTATAGGCTGTGTAAAGATCCTGCTCTGCAATCCGTACATAATTACGGCTTACACAAACACGTTGTCTCTGTTTAATTCATCAATTTTTTGATCCCTTCTCATTCACTAAACTATCTGAAGGTCCTGGTAAAATAAATAAATGTGTAAATGTGTGGGGAAAAACTGTGGGAAACTGCAAGAGAAGCCTAACAAACTACAAAAGAAATCCTTGAAATCAGCTCTTCTCTATTTCCATTCACTCTCTCTCATTTTCCTTTCAGTTCCTCCTCTGAATATCCAGGCCTAGAAAAACCTTTTCATTTATGCGAGCTATCAGAGCCTCCTTTGTTCGGCTGGCATCTGTCATTAAGCAATCAGGCCGGACTGGCTGATTCTTCCTGTTGGCCAGAGGAAGGGCTTTGCTGCAGACTGCACAGAAGCGACTGCTGCAGAATGTCAAAAAAGAAAATGATTATTTAAAACTACAAACCTCACTTTCTCTCTCGTCCCGAGCTGGAAACATCCGTATTGCATTACTCTCCCTGGCTACCTCAGTTTCTCTTTTTTCCCCTTCTCTCTGCGTCTCAGCTCAGGAGGTAAGAGGGCTTTCATCCATGGCTGTGCCTTTGGGCCAGACTCTAAACTCCACTAAAGCTCAGTCTGGAGAAGGAACCAGCTCCCCAAACAGGTGAGCGTCCCAGGTAACAAAGGCACAGTGTGAGTGATTACAGCCATCATCACAACATTCCTCCAAGCCTACAAGCTAAGTCCATGTGAAAAAGCCCAATCCATGGTTCGCAGGTTCTCAATGCTGCCACTCCATTGGCAGGGTCTGTCATCCCCCCGTCTGTGAGGGGGGTTGATGACCCCAGTGTTTGCCCCCCTTCACTTTCCCACCACAGTTGGCCCACGCAAAGGGTGAGAGAGGTAGAGGGGAAAGAGGGAGGGTGCGGCTTACCTGTGGGTCGGACACAGGATATGGAGAACAAAGAGAGTTCTTCAGACCCACTTCATTCCAATCCACAGTTTGTGCTTGAACAGTCATGGAATTCAAACAGCCGAGTAAAACAAAGCTCTCTGGAAGCGTGGCCTTCCTAAAACCGAGGCTTTTCGCACTCTGGCATATGAAGACGGAAAAGAGCAGAGGCCAAATTGAATGAAAATCTTCATAAAGAAAATTATTATGATACATTCTAAGATGTTTGTAAAAAGTGCAAATCTTAGAAATTTTTTATATTTTGTTAAGAAAATGTTTTCTTTCTTAAGAAGACAATTACAGGCTTTGGTGCCATCTGATTGTATGGTGGTTCTTGCCGAAATCTTGCTGATCAATGTAAATATTTTTTTCTTCTTCTTTTTTTTGTCATGCCTACAAATCATAATCACACCCACTATTTTTCATCTCAACTTGCTTGCGGGGAGTTCAAAATTTGGAAACATCTTTTTAATGCACCATGTACTTTAAATATTTCCTGTCAAAGAGCCTATCTCAAGATGGAGTGCTCTGTTGCATTCATTGGCGCTCCGTTATTTATAATGATTTTTCAGGTATTCAAGTTTTGTCTTCAGAACAATTTTAAGAAAAAAGATGAGAACATTCTTAAGAAATGTTTTCAGGAGTACAAGACATTCTTAACTAGCAGTTAAGAAGAATTTCATTCTTAAGTATATTTCGTGAATCCGGCCCCAGATCTTTACGTAAACTCAACACAAGTAAAGCAAGCCTGATGGAGAGAAGATAATGGAAAATATGGTTCAAATTTGGTCAAACACGGTCTGGTACATCAACACACACGTACACGAGCCAAATGTTCCACTGCAATTCTACCTTATAGGTGTGACGCCAGTTAAAACAAAAGTCCGTCCAAATAGGAAGAAAAGCAAAAACCTACTCTTATTAACGGTATTATATCAGCATATCTAATACATTTTTCACATATTGTCTAAACTGAGGATCTTAATTTAAAACACAATGTTGCTTCAATCCAAAAAACTCTGTATTTAGGCTTAATGATGAGCAATCGGCTTCAAAACGATCATCTGTCACCACATTGTTTGTAACACTACATTTTCCACAGATGCACAACCCTTATTGCTTTTAGGCCCCATTACTGTGGGCTGCTGGGTAAGAGAGGGGCCGATGCTGAGAGAAGATAGACAGGCCGACTTTAAAAGCTCTCCGTTCTCTTTTTAGTCATTCCAAAACACATCAGGGCCCCTGCCTGGGGACCTCTGAAGCCCTGACAGCCAAAAGACACTACCTGCGTCTAGACGTAAAAACAAATTAAATCCAGAGTCAGGAGAAGACACAACACGCACAGGGAAAGTTATGATAATGACTTATTTCACTTTCAAAAGAGTCACGCCTCTATTTTGGTTTGGTCCAAGGAGCTCGAGGAATTTTGATGGAACATTTGCTTGTGGTATTGGCCAGAAATACTCTATATTAAATAACAAAGCTATCTACCTAAATAACCGAGAGGAAGACTGAAAACTAAGATAGGTGAATTGCACTGCAAAGATGTTAGACTAAAACGCTGTGTTGTTAAACTGTTTTAAAGTCATAAGATGTCACAAAAAATGCAATTCTAAACATTTAAAAGAAAAAAAAAGTCACACCTCTATGCAATCCCAGTTGTAAACTGATAAGCGAAGCCCCTCCATCCTGGAGGTGCTAAAAACGTCCCTTTTGCAGTGTTACAGAGTTGGCCTCAGGTATGCATCGGTGGAGGTACAGCCGGGGATAATTGAAACCGTTCCCACCTCAGCAAAGCCAGGGAGGAGAACTCTGTCCCATAGACGGCTCTGTGTTGTTTTCTCTCCCGGCGAGCCGTGGCCCTTCCCCGCTGAGAGGGAGCACGGCCGGGCCTCCAGAGACACACATTCCCACACACCAACCCGCTCTCCACCTCTCACCCAACACACAAGAATGCTTTCATCCCCAACACATCCTCACACTCAGGTACTGCACACAGCATATCACACAAGCTGGGGTAATCACATACAAGAATTATGGTAGAACCAGTTGTGGTATAACCAAAGAGAACCATGCCAACTAAAAGCTCTGTGCGTTCTGTGCTCATATTAAATGTGTGATTTGTAAAAATGCTATTTCTTGTGCCCTGATCTCTCCTAAAAACAACTAAATATTTAAATGAAGGAAAGGATTATTAATTGGCTTATTTCAGTTTCAAATTTAATTGTGAATATTTCCAAGGCAAAACTGAAAAGTAAATTAACTGAAATAATTTGAAATGATTTATGCACATACAATACTATTCCAAAGTTTGAAATCAGAATGATTTCTTTTTTGAAAGAAATTATTACTTAATTATCAAGGACACATTAAACTAATCAAAAGGGGCAGTAAATACATTTATAATGTTACATAAGATTGCTATTTCAAACAAATGCTGTTCTTTTGAACTTTATTTTCATCAAAAAATCCTGGGGAAAAAAGTATCAGGGTTTCTACAGAAATATTAAGCAGGACAACTGATTTTAACATTGATAATAATAAGAATTTTTTTCTTTAGCAGCAGATCAGCATATTAAAATGATTTTTGAAGGATCATGTGACACTGAATACTGGAGTAATGATGCTGAAAATTCAGCTTTGCCATCACAGAAATAAATTATATTTTAAAATATATATAAAACAAGTTAATTTAAATTATAATAATATTTCACTATATTACGGTTTTACTGTATTTTTTTTATCAAATAAATCATTTAGCCTTGGTGAGCATATTATTAAAAAACATTAAAAAAATCTAAACTTTAGTAGCGTACTTAATCCTACCTATGACAAGTATATATGGATGATTTTTTTTAAATAAATACCCTTTACATTTAAAAAAAAAATCAAATATTAAAAAGGGCACAGCAATTTTTAAGATAAATATATTTTAAACATACAAATATATTGGTAACACTTTACAATAAGGTTCATCAGTTAACATTAGTCAACTACTTTAGTTAGCATGAACTAGTAAGAATGAACAGCATTTATTAATCTTACTGTTAATTTCAACATTTATGAATGCATTATTAAAATCAAATGTTGTGCTTGTTAACATTAGTTAATGCACTGTGAATTAACATGAACTAACAGTGAATGTATGTATTTTCATTACCAAACATTAACAAAGATGAATAAATACTGTAAAAAAATGTATTCTCTTTATTCGTTCATGTTAGTTAATACATTAACTAACATTAATTAATGGAACCTTATTGTAAAGTGTTACCAATCAATTTTTTTCAGAAACACACATTTCTAATTAACCGTTCAATAAAATTATTCATAAAAATTTTACCGGACATTCTGCACACTCTCTTAATATCAAACGTGCGGTTCCTGAAAATAACCACTAAAATCTTCCTTTCTCATGAAGAAATTTGAATCAATATACTGCAATCAATACAAGGATCATATTGCTGACAAGCATGAAATATATTCTGTCATTGTACAATATAAATAATTAAGTGAGCCAAAAAACAAGACAGAGTGTCTCTTTTTCCAAAGACCTCTACGTGTTTAAGTGTCTGCTAGGTCACAGTAGTGTGTGTGTGTGTGTGTGTGTGTGTGTGTATGTGTGTGTGTGTGTGTGTGTGTGTGTGTGTGTGTGTGTGAAGTAGATCCCTTATGACCAATACGACATGGCTTTTCCTTTTCATTACCTTCCTCTATATCAACATTCATACAATTATCAGAATATATCAAACTCCAATCACACACAAGTGCAAGAAAGCAGGCGGAACAGTGAACAAATAACACAACCTATTGACTGCACAGAATAATTTAACACAACACAATGCAACATGACCCCACACATTGCCAACACACCCTGACATTTTAATCAGACAGGATGTGACCACGAGAAAATGTATTCATGTGGATTTAAACACTAAACAGTGATTTGAGGCACAAAGCAAATGCTGAGAGGCTGATGGTGTATTTCTGGACAGTGCCGGCTGTCCTTTACACATTTGTGTAAGTTACACAGTTGACAATCACCAATCACCATAAGGCATTTGTATGTGCAAAGCCAGAGGGAAATCCCTTTATGGCTTTGACTACATTAGACCGAGCATGTGCATTTCTTCAAGGTCTCAAATACATATCTGTTGTGGTATTTACAGCTTGAAATTCTCCCATAATTTTGGTCTGTCTTTCTGAACACCCTGTTTAGTTCAAAGAAAACATTCTGTTACGGTTTAAAGTAGAGAAAGTGAAGTTTTCTGCTATTGCATGCAATTGTCGTTTTAAGAGAAACGTCCTTAGCTTTAAAGTGTCAAAACTAAATGTAATAATTCGGTTGCTGAGATATAGCAGAAAGGAAAAACTGCACATTGCGCAATCCAATCATTTTACAAGATGCCTCGACAGCCGAATCATACACAAGCGGTTTAAACACATGAAACGAAATCAAAATACAGGACAGATGTTGTGAAAAAGCCACATTTATCCACATATCCATTATACAAAGTACAGCGGGCACAATTTAGTGTAGCCAAACATACGGAAATATTTAACAGCCAATTGCTGCCAATTAACTTTGATCAAGATGAGTGCGATTGGAATCTCCCTGTCACTCGAATGTCTCGGGCAGCACAAACATTTTCTTTCTCCCTGGTTCTCGCGGCAGGAAAAGCAGAGCAAGGCCGTTGACTAATGAGACTTGGCAGGCTCGCAGCAGTTCTCCTCACACTTAAGTATCAAACAAAACATTTCCTCCTCTGCGGGGTCAGTCATGAGTAGGACACAGAGGAAAATCAATGGGCCAGTGGTGTCGGGTTCTGGGGATGAGGGAAAGTGGCTCACCAGCGGTGTCTGGGCTCGGGTGGGTTCAGTTAAATCTGGTCTGGTCTGCTACTTAAAAGCCTAGTTTAGTCAAAAATGGAAATTCTTTTAGCGTTTATTCACCCTCGTGTCGTTTCAAACCTGTATGATTTTAATTCTTCAGTTGAACACAAAAGAAGATATTTTGAAGAATGTTCAAGCTGCTCTATTTCATGCAATTACAATGAATTTGGACTGAAGATTTCAAAAAGGAGGCAAAGAATCATAAAAGTTGTGCATGACTTAGTTTCTATATTCCAAGTCAAACGATTGCTTTGTGTGGGACTGAATTTATTATTATTATTATTATTCACTGATAATCTTCCACTGCAAATGGAATCAGTGAGTTTAACCCTGTAAAGCCTGACATATAAAATAATAATAGTCTTTTTAAATGGTTGTTCAATAAACATTTAGACAACAAAAAAAGTTTGAATTTATGTTTTGTATCATATTTAATAAATCCGGCTTTTATGGCTCATATATTACATAGTGAGAATATGAAGCTCATACTCAAGGAAGTAGAAGAAAAAAAAAACACCTCAATTTTATTCAGAGGTCCAAACTGAGCAAAAATATACAATTTGGTGCATCTGCTAATATTTATATAGCCAAAAAGTAAGAAAGTATAAAATTCTGATTATAATTTACTTGCTAAAAAAGTATAAACTACCAATCACACAACAGGTTTTTCAGCAAAGTTTAGATCCTGTTGATAATTTTGTCTTAGAAATTTGCATATCAAAAATGATACAGAACCAGATCTATTCTTTTTGTGAACGAATCATTCAGAACAGTTTCTGAAACGAATCAACTGATTAAGATTTCCAGTGAATAACAACTTCAGTTTTAGTCTTTTTCTAACACAAAGCTATGGGATAACTTCAAAAGACTTGAAATAAGAAAGAAAGTCAGATGAATAAATGATGACAAAATTTGTTATTTTTGGGTGAACCGGCTTGTGGATTTGTTGAATTATTTCACAGTCCATATTTTCAGACCTGAAGCTATTTTAACAAGCCATATCACTGATCTGCTCAAATCACTAAATGAAGTGCTAGCTCAAGCAACACCAGATCTGGTCAAACTTAACTTCACTACCATGAACACGTGGAGCGCTGCCAATCACGAGCAGAAGTGTCCCTACTGGTCTCATTTTCACCCCTCACCAGGCGGGGCAGACAGACACCTAGATACGCTCTCAGTAACTGCCCCTGGGGGCAGATTTTACACTGATCCGACATGAATCAGGCAAAGCGGGCAGAGCAGCCATTTTCAGACCGTGACAGAGAGTCTGCGGCCGGAGTGGACCGAGACACCGAGCACACAGCATGACATGCAGACAGTCAGAGCATGTACAGAAATATTAGAAGCTAACAAATTGGCCTGGGCGGCAGGGAAGGGAGGGGGCCAGTGGTGGGCGCAGGCCGGGGAGACTGACAGCGCATGTAAAATTCATAGTGTCCCTTGGGCTCCGAGGTAATACTTCACCACTGAGGGACGTTAGCGAGAAATAGGCACCCTGCTATTAAATGGTTGTTGATGCTATGGCTTAAACTTTAATGGACTGCTCTTCTGCTCGTAATGTAATGTATACACTCTGTTGTGACTTATCCACATCTTGGGGCTGGGTTTTAAATATGGCTGCTAAGAAAGCATGCTGTAGAAGTAATCACCATATTAGAGGGCTTGCAATAAGCTCCACAGGGGGTGAAGACAGCTATGGTGAGCACACACACAAAAAAAGTGAATCCCCAAAGTAAAAAAAAAGTGCTGGACTTACTTCCAAGTCATTGAAGAAGAAATGTGTGTCAGCCAAGTTGAAGATCATCTCTTCCATTCTTAGTCCCAATGACACTGACGTTGGTGGATCCTGAAAAACACACAGCAAGAAAAAAAAAAAATTATCCTTTCTATATAAAAATAAAGAATATACTGTATAGGCAGGCCTAATATCAGAAGTTCAGAATCAGTAATAATATAATAGTATCTTTAGCTGTGGTTAAGTTTTTCCATATTTACTTTGGAAAATATATTTTGAACATAATACTACGTATCTC
>NW_015549582.1:1265187-1280845 GCF_001515605.1 Sinocyclocheilus anshuiensis
TATTGAATATATAAATGACTTAAACTTTCATGGATATTTTTTTCTATATTATATTTCTCATATTTTTTCCATAATTACTGTGGGTAATATATACATATATATTCATATGGCTTTAATGGATAGATAGATATAGACAGACAGAACATAACACATCTTTTAGAATAAAATATATTATAAAACAGACCTCTACCTAAGCCAATTCTACAAGGTTTAAGAATTAAGAGTTTAATTTTTGTCTAAAAAAGAAGCAGGGCTTAATTTTACACTCTGTAGGCAATCTAACCCAATCTTAGATGCGTTATGAGTTGAAATGAGCTTGAGGTCAAAGTGTCATCATAAATATATCACTGTCCACATACCTCAGAGCCTAGATCATCTTTCTACACATTACTACTGATGCATTTCACCCTCATTTCCCCCAAACAATCTTCTCACATCAGATAAAGCATTTTCCAACTATTTGTGAAAGGCTGAAGTTGGGAATTTAATAGAAACTTATCGAAACAGGAAGATGCACATTTTCCAACACAAAACAGCTTTAGCAAGTGATGTTTAAACCTGTGCACTGGCAGTAATCAAAATGGATTACTCACTTAAAATATAATGGACTCTTTTTTTTAATGTATTCAAAGTATTCAGTTTCCACGGTAATGCAATACTGGCAGTAATGGCGATCTCGTGTTGTGTTTGAGCAGACACAAAGATGGGAGCGACTGCTCTCTAAATTGTTAATGAATCATTTGCAGTGTGTTTTTCTCTTTAATACCTCATTAAGAAAGCTCATTACAAAATTACACCTTTCATGATTACAAACTTTTCTTTGCACATATATATTGTCGATTTTCTCATCTCAATTGAACCACAACTGTTTAGGAGTCAGTGTATTTAAAGTGACAGTTCACAGCGTTGAAACAAAGCAACACTGTAGTACGAGCTTAAAACAAGGCCACAGGGTTTATTAAATGGATATTTAGACTAGTATTCAATTTAAAATCATTTTTGTAATCTCCATTCCCCACAGGCTTATTTTTCGAATCAGTGGCTGCTCTCTCGTTGTTCATTAAGAGGATAAAGCAAGTGTGCGAATGAGAGAGGAAAGCAAAGGAGGGGATTTATTCCAGTGTCTGTACAGCCGTGCCGAGTCAGAGAGCTCTGCTGCAGGGATTAGAGCTTAAAGCCACCTGAAGAAACGCCTGAGCTTTCTACTGATTACATGTCACACTCAACAATGAAAATCTTTTAACTGTGGACAGCGGGAGGGGAAACCACACAAGAAGGACAGAACACCAGCAAAGACACTGATGAGGTTTTTAACTTGATGTTCACACACTGCGTATAATCTACAAATTAGTATACTGATGATGGTACACAGATATTCTTTTTCCATTCATAGACAGTACAGTCTCTTTTGCTCAGCAAAGCTGAAAATACAGTAAAAGTACTGTAATACTGTGAAATATTATAACAATTTAAAATATCTGTTTTCTATTTAAATATATTTTAAAATGTAATTTATTCCTGTAGTGGCAAAGCTAAATTTTCAGCATCATTACTCCAGTCTTCAAAGTCACATGATCCTCCAGAAATCATTCTAATGTGCTGATTTGGTGCCCAAGAAACATTTCTTATCATCAATGTTGAAAATAGTTTTGCTGCTTAATATATTTGCAGAAACCATTAAACTTTTTAACATTATATATGTATCTACTGTCACTTTTACTAAATTTAATACACCCTTGCTGAATGAATGTATTCGTGTCTTTAAAAAAAATCTTACTGATCCCAAACTTTTGAACGTTTGTGTACATGAAATTAAAGCATTTAACCCACATGTTCTATTGAGATTGACATTCAGAGACTCTAATTATGTATGTGTAAAAGTAATAAGCGCAAATGTAAAATTAAACCTCTAATTCTGCCATCAAATTCTTGCAATACTGAATGGTCCCCTGACCAATCAAACATTTTTAAGTTTGAAATGTCAGTTTTTTTATATTATAATAACAGCTGGAACTCCAGATTTGGGTTTGTTGACCTCTCTCTCTCTCTCACACACACACACACACACACACACACACACACACACAAAAGTAATTAAAACAAAAGAAATTGGCAGGCACACACTTCTACATATTTTTTTGCATGTGAAAATCCATTGCAATTATTCTTTGTTTATATCTGAGGTCTCCGAGACCCCAAACTAAAATAATATATTTCACGGCGGTCGTTGGATGCATGCTAGCTAGCAAGTTAAAATTATGTTTATAATCAGTTCTCATGAGTGCAGGAAGTCATCAACCTGATACCGCAATGTTAAGTATGTTTTCTGAGCTATTAAAAGAGTCAAGGAGTCTCTCAGACTGAGAATAAGAACATGAGGGTTAATGAAAAAAGTGATCAATAATTTCACAGTTTATATACACTACTGAGTTGTTCTCATGTTCCTTTTAATTATAAAAGTTATATAAGAAGCTTTTAAATATATAGCCTAATCAAAAATAGGTTATTTTTTTGTTAAGCACTTCTCCAACACATCTGAATAGTCCTCCCCTCCCATCTATTTTGAGCCTGCCAGTCAGTGGACTTAATATAAACACCTGCGTATGTATCTGACAGTTAATAAAAGCAGGTTTGGTGGTGAGAGGTATGCAAAGTGCACTTCTCTGGCCCAACGAATCCTCTCCAATTAAATCTAAACAATCATTCAGCGGGAGAGTTAAGAATACAAGCAGGCCGGAGTGCCAGAGGGTCTTCTGCTCTCGCTGCCACCTGTCCCCAAACATCAGCGCCACCCGAAGGGTGCCAAGTCCTCCCCTCCGAAACCCCCTCACCCCGCAAGCTTTCCCTCCAGGGCTGACGGCCACACAGCTGGCCCGAACCATCAGCTTTATGGGAGCAAACTGCCCTTATGCCAATTAGGATAACTGATAACCACAGCAGTGAGCTCTCCAACACGGCTCTATTTATAGAGCTCTTCCTCAACGGTTTCGCTGGAAGAAATGCATTTCGCTGGGTTTTCTTACTGTTTATGTCATCTACGCCTCATATCGGAGAAACGTGAAGCACCTTGGTTTTTAATGTAAGGGTTTGAGATGAGTGTGCTGATATGATTTAAGAGAGCATTATGCGGTTTGCGATGTTGCAGGGTAGATGGGATAAGCATATTTCTGGTGGAAGGGCAACATGTAATCAGATTTCAACAGCAGAGAGGAGAACAAAGAACGATTTGGCGCTTAAGAAACGTTGCTTATTATTTTCAGTGTTGAAAACACTTGTGCAGCTTAATATTTTTGTGGAAAGCGTGATACTTTTTTTTCAGAATTATTTCACTCTAATATGCTGATCTGGTGCTCAAGAAACATTTCTTATTATTTTCAATGTTGAAAACCATTGTGCTGCTTAATATTTTTTTGGAAACTTTCTTTTTTCAGGATTCTTTGGTGAATAGAAAGTTCAAAAGAACAGCATTTATTTAAAATATAAATATTTTGTAACATTATAAATATCTTTACTGTCACTTCTGATCAGTTTAATGTCTCCTCGCTGAATAAAAGTATTAATTTATTTAAAAAAACCATGTATAATAACAGCAAATTTGAAATTAATCTAATTCATTTCTAATCCCTCTAATTCTTCCATTAAATTCTTGAAGTATGTTCCTCTGACCAATTAAAACCCAGTAGACAGAAATTATTAAGTGTGAAACATTGACTTTTCTATATTATAGTAACAACTGAAACTTCAGATTGGGTTCTGTTTGACCCTAAAAGGAAAGACACACACACACACGTATAAATTAAGATTGTTAGGAAAAAAGGACCTAGAGAGAGAGAGAGAGGACACTGTTGAGGCGCTCTCAGAGTTTTGCTTCTTTACCCAGCATGCTCAGCCGAGATAAAGTAAATAAACAGCGCAGGGTCGAGGGCCAGGGCTCCCTCACCCTTAAAACAAAACACCACCCCCATCAAACACCCTGCCTGAGGAACAAAGAGAACAAACCAGCCGCCGGGCCCCGTTCCACTGACATCCGAGCGCTGCTGTCATCTACACTCACCACAAAGAAAAAAAACCTTCAAGAAGCTCAGCCAAAAAATGGCAAGTCTGTGATTTATTCCCTCAAACAAGGAAGCAGCTTTCTACATTCTTCAGACACAAAGAGGGTTCAAAAACACATGCATGTTGAACTCAGATTTAGGGCTGTTTTGTGAAATTATAATTTGGTGAATTGAACGAACAGTCATGGAAGTTAAATAAAGCCATGAGATCACTGACGCAGCCTGAGAATTGTAGATCACCGTATTTCCCAAATTGTTTGTTTTGAGAGTTCAAATATAGCTTATGATGGTTTATATAAAATAACAAATACAACAGCCGCAGAAGTAAATTGGTTCTTATTGCATGTTCATAACCCTTTTGAACCTTTTAAATTTGGCATTATGCTTTAATAAAATTATCATATAAATAAAGGCAATAATATAAATATAAATAAAGTATAAAATATAAAAAAATATATAAAATATATTCACCCTCACACAAAAATATAATCTAGACATATTATATACAATACTCAAACATTTGGGGACAGCAAGAAATCAGTACTTTTTTTTTTTATTCAGTGAGCATGCATTAAATGTATGAAAAGTGAAAGTAAGACATTAAAAATGTTACAAAAGATTTTATTTCAAATAAATGCTGTTCTTTTAAAGTTTCTATGAATCTAAGAACTCTAAAAAACATGTATCATGGTTGCCACAAAATATTAAGCAGCACAACTGTTTTCGTCGTTGATGATAATAATTTTTTGTTTTGTTTTGTTTTCCAGCAAATGAGCCTATTAAAATGATTTCTGAAGGATCACGTGACACTGAAGACTGGAGTAATGATGCTGAAAATTCAGCTTTGCCGTCACAGGAATAAATTACACTTTAAAATATATTAAAATAGAAAACAATTTATTTTAAATTGTAGTAATATTTCACTATATATATATATACTAAAATATAGTATAAATAAATACTCTAAAACTAAAGAAAAATGTTTCTCAAGTTTCATCAACTGCAATGCAATAATACATTAACCTCACTGAAAGGGCAGTTAAGGCAAACACTTAATTAAATTTAACAATGAACCATTTCTGAAGGACAAAAAAACCCTTAAGAAGTGTCAATGGACATTCTCGGTGCAACTGGTTTGTAATCCATGCCTGTTCCAGCCACATAACTCAGACAGCTGCAGGCCGAGCTCAATGCCTGCAAGGCCTCGATGATCTTATTAAAAAAAGATTTATTTTAAATTGTAGTAATATTTCACAATATTATACTGTACTGTATTTTTGATCAAATAAATGCAGACGTCTTTCAAAAAAAATATATAGGGACTCTTTGCCTTTATTTATAAGGTAGTATATATATATATATATATATATATTGTCAATGGACATTCTCGGTGCAACTGGTTTGTAATCCATGCCTGTTCCAGCCACATAACTCAGACAGCTGCAGGCCGAGCTCAATGCCTGCAAGGCCTCGATGATCTTATTAAAAAAAGAAACAATTACACTGAACTCTGAGTTCCTCGAAGCGGGACGGTGTACCCAAACAGACCCTCTTTCTGTGTATTTTCCTAAACTTTGCCGCCATATTTGCCTGTGTTTGCATTTAAAATGCATCACTTACCCTTCCGAATCTGTTGGCATAAGATCCCGTGAGCAAGGAATGGAAAACGATGATTGTTTCATCCAAGTCCCAAATGAACACGCGCTGAGAAAAGAAAGAGCAAAATCAATGGCTCACTCAGCATGCAAGATGATCTGATTGTCAATAAGAAGGGTGCATAGATTCATGCGCCCTGGGATCAGTAGATATACAGCACTGATGGTCACCATAGCACCCTGCAACTGCGGGAAGAGCCACCACTGGACAATCCATCTCCTGCCCCCGATGCATTAACACAATCGATACCAACAAACTAATTAACTAGATTTGTTAACATGCTATGATGACAGCATGCTAATGGGGCCAAAACCTTCCAGAGATTCAGGTCATGTTAATGAAAAGACCATGAACTGAACATCTCAAATATGATCGAGATATAAATATAATTCTATATTGAAAATTTGGTGTAGAAAGAATTTTCAAACAATTCTTCACAAAACTGAATTATATATATATATATTTTTTTTAATTTATTTTTTTTATTTTTTTATTTTTTTTATTCAAAACATTTTTGAAACCCAGTGAGTGTTTACATGCACAACAGTATGCATACAATTTTTGGAAATATGCTTTTCACAAAACGTAACAATGCAAGAAAACTATTTACAAGAGATTTGAAATTATCTGTTTTCTTTTTTCAGTCTTCCTGTCAAAACATGTGACATGCACACAAAATAAACAGACAGAATGCCGATTTAGGCTTTTGCATGCTAAGCGTGCAAAACATGCAAAACAAATTTTTCACCAAAAAAAGCATTTACATGTTGTAACATGTAAAACTGAGCATGGAAACGTACTCAGTGTCACTCTTTAAACATGTCAATGCATTGTTTTTAAGGTAAAGCAGTGAGCAAAACGAACACTTCTAGATAATCAAAAGTATCTTAATAGTAATTAATCTATTGCTGCTGTTCCAGCCAGATACATTGACAGAGCGGCAGCGGTCCAATACCTCAAGGTCAGAGTCGGGAGGTGGGGATGGGTTATTGTTCCTCCTTCCCCGGCCACGTGACTTTCCATCTGAAGCCCGACGCAATCGATCTGAATCTGAATCTTTAATGGGGGTTGATGGACTGTGGATTGTACTGTACTCTCCTGCAGGAAAAAAGTAAGGCAAAAAAAGTATATCAAAAGAGGAAAATAAAAAAGGCTTTCACCTTCACATTGTGGCTGGATCCGTTTACCTCATCTAGTGCTCAGTGCTGTAGCTGCTGCCCACAAGCTCTAATATCATGCTGTTTATCTGATCTCCTTATACCCTAGATACCATTTAAGTTTTAGTAACGGCAATGAGGGTGTTATGCACTATACCATCCTTCCCTAATTACACGACAAGGCAAATGTAAGAAAAGTTGGGGGATTCAAGTCATTGGGGGAGCAAAAATAGACTAAATAACTTGCAATATTCTATTAAATATGATGGTCAACTTCTTGTTTATAGAACTAAGCAATATCAATTTTGGCTGATGCAGATAAGCTGATAATTATGTTCACATTATGGCCAATAATTGATAAATGCCACAAATTAAGAACAATAATAAACAGATGTAAATAATAGATATTAATATTCTAAAATATTTTTTTTGAAGTTTGAAAAAAAAAAACTTTATATGCTCGAAGTGAATTTAAGCATCACTATAATGCATATACAACATTATGCACTCAAGTTCTTTGAAAATGCTAATAAAAATCCTAGAAATTACATAGATAACTTTATACATTTATATTTATTAAAACAAATTATTATAATGTAAATAATAAATATACATTATATAAATATATAATTATTTTGAAAATTGATTTTCAGTTCATTTTTAATAAATTAATAATAAAAAAAAAATACATTTATATACTTTATAATACTTTTATAAAATATAAATATTTAAATCTATTTATATAATTTATGAGTTTTTTCTTATAATTTTTAAAGATTAACTTTGAGCGAGTGTTAGATGACAGCAAAATAATCTAAATTTAAAGAATACTGGAAATTATGCACAATCAACTGACCGAGCTTTCTTACCTGCCGGTTGCTCTGAGAGGGGCTGGCTGGTGATCCCTGATGGAGGGTCCTGTAAGGTGTAGGTGGCAGTGGTGGAGGGTGTGGTGGGGCTGGTGTTGTTACTGGTCATGTATGGAGAAGTGTAAGGGCTACTGTTGTAATACTGCGCATACTGACTCTGGCCAAAAGCTGGGTAGGAGGGGTAGTCCTGCAGAAAGACATCAAGGCGGTAATGTGAGATAGCCGCATGCAACGCTGCTACTTTACAGCGCAGATTCCAAAACGTAAATGTGAACATATGTCTCCTGAGTGCTACATCTGGACAGCGATCTGTCTTCACTCTTTTTTTCCTCCACTCGTGGCATAATTCATACGCGAAAAGAGCAAGAAGGTAATCCTTGTGTACAGTGGTTGAGACATTTAGAGTGATTCATATCATGTGAGTAATATGCGAGCGTACACATGTTCTATAAAGGCTTACAGGAGGAAGAAAAAAAAAAATACTGGGCGCATGTGCTAAATGGAGGAAATGTGATTTCAACAGACTAGATAGTGAAGGATAGAAATTCAATTACAGCTACCTGTTGTGTGCTATTGAATCCAGTTGAGTTTGTGAGGGAATTGCTTCCAGCGTACAGCCCTGACGTTGTTGTAAAACTGCCTCCTATGAGAGAAAGAGACATAATGGTGAGTTATCGCAATGCAAAACAGAAATATCAAATCAAATGAGGCTTTGTTTGCAACTGATGTAATTCTGAGGACGATAAGCGTAATATAACCTTCAAAATAAATGACATTTTTAAATTGTAGATGGGGGTTGAGTCAAGCAAGACCTAAACCATCTCAAAGGCATTTAGGACAAAGCCTTGCAGGTACTATAGGGGGATGAGGGATTGAGTGTGTGTGTGTGTGTGTATGTGTGCGTTGGTGGGTGGGAAATAACCGTGGCTTTATCTTTTCTTTCTCCATATCAGTGATTGGATCTTGGACGATGGTCGGAAAGAAAGAGGAAAGGGTGTTGGGTCTATTATTTCATCCATCGCTACCCCTACAATGACAGACACAGTGCCACTGTTGTGAATGAGGGGGAGGGAGAGGGCGGGAGTTTTACCTGACATCATGCCTCGATGAATATGCATATCTGTCTTCTTTTCAAGCTGCTTAAAGAAGCACCTTCTGGGTAATTAAATCTCTCTATGGAGAGATAGCATCTAATGACTTAATAACATACATGACATGAGTTATAGGGGCGAGACAGCCTGGAGGTACACTGCGTTTCGAGGTGCTTCTTGGAGTCACAGTGCTCAAATCACATTGGAATTCTCGAGCGGACTGAAAAACTGCTGTAGAATAATATTCTGGTTGCAGTACAAGTTGAGGTCAATCGACAGAAATTTTTTTCGACTTGCCCTTCCTTTTCTTAAAGAGGTCCTATTATGCTCTTTTACAAAGTCTTGATTTTGTTTTGGGGGTGTACCAGAACATGCTCTCATGCTTGGTGGTTCGAAAAGCGCATTATTTTTCACATAATTTACATTATTAAAATACCTTTCTCCCCATCCTGGCACAAACGGCTCGATTAGTTCTGGCTTTGATGAAGGTCCGCCTTCCAAAAAACAAAATGTGTTGTGATTGGTTAGCTGTCCCAGTGCGCTGTGATTGGCGAACAGCTTAGACAGTGTTTCAGTACTGTCACGTCCCTTGCTCCGTCTTTCAACAAAAGCTTTTGGCTTTTACACTGTACTCCCTCATGTTGTGGAAGCTGTCCTCAGTAAAATGTGCAGCACACAATAGCAAATTGGGGTTATAATGCTCAGGGACAGAGTTAAAAAATAAATTGCAACCACTGTTTCCTGACATCATCCGCTTTCGGAAGCCCAAACAAAGACGTTTGGGCATGGAGGTGAAAAAAACAGCGTTTCAGGCGGTCGCGCACCGGACGAGAAGCGCAGCGTTGCGTCGCGCCACATCTTTAAAATTCAAATACATTATTTTCTATGAGTGTAGGCACACCAGCGGCGCCGTTCGCCGTCAGTCCGCGGCCGGCGCCCAGCTACGTCGTGTTATACTTGTAAGAATTGTTCTAGACATGCCGAAAATTTGAAGCTACAGCACAGCAGCTCTTCTTGGTTTTCTCTGATGCACTAACTCTGAATTGTGTTTTTAATTGTTAGTTTTTAGTTAACTATAACAACACAGCGTAGAAATTACTGAACAGCTGAAATAATAAATACATTTCAATAGAAAAATTAATACAAGTACTTTTATAAACTTTAAAGCTTCATCATTTAAATCCTCAAAAAATTAACCCCATTCATTTCCATTGTAAGTGTCTCAACGTAACCTCGATTTTTGCTTTTTTAATCAAAATGAGGGATGAGTCAAAACTACTCTTTAGTGGTAATCGACATTATGCCACAAATGCTGTAGATTGATATTAACGTACTGAATACAGAATATTCACATTTTCCCAGAAGTTTTCTTACACTAACACAACCAGGCAATAAACTAATAAACAGCTGTAATACTAGCTGTTAAAAGTTGTGGGTAACCTTGGAATCATCAATCTCTATACAGCACTCTCAACATGAAATGGGCACAAAATTAACTCAACGTGTTTAAATAAAAGGGTATCTGGACATTTGTTCAGCAAAAAACAGAAGCTGGTGTCATCATCTGGTGTTCAAGAAAATGAGGCCCCTCAGACTGTAACAAACACACAACAGCTTTACTCGTGGACTACTGTCTGGCTCAACAAGCAAGGTTGCTTCTTTTTCTTGTTTTTAAAGAACAGCAAGAGGTGCTCTAAAAGCTGTTGACTTCCTCCCCAGACTTGGGCCGTCACATAAAGTGAGACACATGAATCTCCCAATGCACAACAAATTAGCTAAATCCACAGTTCAAAAAGTCATAAAAGCCAGGACTCGTAGGAAAGCAGTTGACTCCAGAGAGAGTCCGGAGTCACATAAAAGCCAAGCAAGACCCCCTCCGGTCCCAAAAGAATGACTCCATGCTGGGAAAAGTGAAAAAGCATAATAGGACCCCTTTAAAAAAAAAGCAAAAGTCTGGTTACAGTGAGGCGCATACAATGGAAGTAAATGGGGTCAATCTGTATAGATTAAAATACTCACTTTCCCAGTAGCACAGCCAAAAGACATAAACAATATGATAAAATTGTATATTATCAGTTTTCATTTTAGTTGAAGTTCTAGTATTTTTTGTGATGTGCTTTTGTTATTTATTATATGTTTATTTGTATTTGTTATATAATATGTAATATTTTATTTAGCTTTAATTTACATTTAGACTCGTATGAAAGCAGTTGACTCCAGAGAGAGTCCGGAGCCACATAAAAGCCAAGCAAGACCCCCTCCGGTCCCAAAAGAATGACTCCATGCTGGGGAGAGGCCTGTTTTTTTCCCAGGGGCAAAAACTCCCCCATTCCTCCCCCTCTCCACTCTGTCTTGCTCCAGTTAGTTCACTCAAGACGCGACACTGGCTCTCCTTATGGCCTCTCCAATTGGGAGTCCATTTGCTGTGCTTGATCAGTCCTCTTGCCATGGGCTATGTCTATCATCAGTGCACAATATTTGTAGCAGAAGTTTTGTAGGCCTCTCTAGGGAGCAAGCGATCAAGTCCAGATGGGCTTCTTTAAAAAGCAGTCTGCTGCTCCTCTCACACGGTGTGCAGAATGGAGGGAGGCCCAATTGTTGCTGTAATTATCATCTACTTTGAGTGAAAATCAGTGAGAAAAGCCGCTCTCTTGCTCTTCTCGTGCTTTAGAGCCATTATGGCTATGGAAAAGGAAGCAAAGCTCAAACAGGTGTGAAACTGGAAAATTAATTCCTAATTTATATTTGGATGTACTGAGTAAAATCAAGATGCCATCAAGAAGTCTTATAATTCGTTGGAATAGAGCGATTCAAATCTCTGCTAAATGAGAGAAAATGATCTCTTGATTAATTTGAGCTCATGCTAGATAGATAGGTAGATAGATAGATAGATAGATAGATCAACATATTAGTATTTTTTTACAATTTCTATATAATTGAACAAAGCCTGATCACTACTCTGAATTTTGATATGAAATAACATCAGTTAACATTCTCATTATCTCACTATTTTGTAAAATTTATAACCCGACAATCTGTGATGACATTTTAAGCCAGGAAAGTCCTTCTGCGTTACATTTCTGGATCATGATCAGAGAAAGCCAGTGCTGTTCCATTAGACATGAAAAAGCAGGGTAAAAATGTTAATTTAATTGTATTCTCTCTGACAGCTGGGTGCAGGCTCGTTCTACTAGGGTTATGGGACAGCAGTTGCTCTTGCAGTTAGTGGCTAATGTGTTTATTGCTGCGTTGGCCTTGAAAGGAAGTCTGAAGGCACCTCAGTTTCTGGCTTACAACAAACTCAATGCAGTGTCATTGTGAGATGACAGCAAAAGAGATAATTCACAAAAAGGACAAAATTCATAGCAAAATCTTAAAATGAAACAAAATATCCTACTGTGATTAGCATATGAGTTTGTACTGTATCATCTGGAGGCTAAACTAGGTCCTTTAGGTGTAAAAATGGACTAAAATTACTAAAATTTGGCATCAGACACCATTGAACAGACTGGATGCATACTTTGTGTTCTATACTTTCATGACATTTAGTTTCATTGGACTTGAACGGCGTGAACAGGCCTTTAAACTTCTGCAGAAGCAGAAAGTTTCTACTTATGAGGCATGGAAAAGAAGCTTCAACGGACCACATGTGTCATATTATCAGCGTTCAAAAACGTGGAGATGTTTCTACTGTCACACATTATTTGGAGATTAGAGAGCTCAAACCGGTGCTAACTGTTGTAGGCTCGAAGGAAAACACTAGAGGAAGAAAGATGGGAGAAAAAGGACGGCAGAAAAAAACTGTTGGTTTTGGAGTTGGGACAATGTCTCTGAAAAGAGATAAAAAAACACTAGGTGGCAGAGAATTTGCCTGATGCACGTTTAATTCCCAGTACGCAAGTGTGACTTCCATGAACTGACCTCAAAGACGAGAGTCACGGGTGTTCCTTCTAAAGCAAACATACTTAAGAAAGTACATGGTCGAGCGCAAAGGAGAAAAAGACTGGTCTTAAAGAGGAAAAAGGGATTTTTTCCATCTGTGTTGGTTCTCTTCAGGCCTAATTCAAAAAAGACTGTGTCTGACTACAACCCAATACAACCATCAGCTTGGGGATGTTATGAATTGGTCCGTGTCTGCCATTAATTGTGTTTTCTTTTGAAGGGGGCCTGAGAGGAATCACGGCTCTATTTTGTCACCCCACCGGGAAGAGCAGAAGTGGAAAAGAGTAGAGGGTGATCCTGACCTTGCATCTGGTAACTGTATGGTGCTTGTCCCGTCTGAGGCGTGGAGAAGCTGGAACTGTAGCTGAGGAAGCCGCTCTGGCCTGTAGACTGAGCCTGGGTCAGTCCGCCCTCTGTCTTGATGCCTGCCCACAATGGACCTAAATCAGTTAGTGACACCAGAGCAGTATGATGCACAATCCTCAGTGTTACTCCTTCCACGTCAATCAAGAATGAAAGATAATGGTGGCTTGTTTCACACTGGGCCATGGTTCAAGCAACCTTTGCATTGAAGCATTTGTGCCAAACTCAGCATGGACTTCGAATTTGCTGGTCGGAGTTAAAACAAACCTGTTTTTTATTAGATTGAATCAGGCCCAATGCAGGTTTGCGATTTGCTTCCACTCAAACAAACATGTGAACTCTAGGGAGCTTATTCGAGATTGTTCTACCTAAACAACATTATCTGTGCGCATATTTTCGCAAAGGTTTCATAACGTTCAAACCCTTGGAAAAACATTTCTAGCTTGAGTTGGGCTCTCACAGTGTGTAGACGAGGAACTGAAATCTTTATATCTCCCTAATATAAAGTCTGCACTGAGACACTGAGTCTGCAAATGCAAAACAAAAGGTCAGCAGAGTCCCAAGTTTCGATTGAAGGTGGGAAAGGAGCTACTAAGGGCTGAGGTAAGCGTTAGCCTAATCTTAGTGATCAGCACATTGTTAGCTACGTTTCGGAATTAATCTTAAAGCTACATGCTAAGTATGAGACAAAACGCTACAAATGCTAAATGCTAAAGTTAATCTGCATCTCATTTGATGACTTTCAATTCAATTAAATGCATATAAAAACATATTGGCCATAATCTCCAAAAATAAGGACATATCTGAAAAGTAAGAGATGTATTACAAAACCCACTCATGAATATTAATTAGGTAATGTTCGTCCAGTAGACATAATTTATTTATGAAATGTAGTTAAGCAAAACGAATCTTATAAAATGATTATTTGCCAGAAATGTTTTTACAACCTGGTCTCATAAAAATACGTACCTCTGTGCACTTTTTCTGCAACACCGTTTTTACTGCACGTTTCGCTGCAGTTTCAAAGAGAAATGTCCACTGCATGGCACAAAAACACTGGTTCAATTCGTGAACCCTGGCACATTTTTATTACGTTAAAATAGGTACGTATTGCTGTGTTTTTATTATGTTGCTTCTGGTACGTATTGCGGCGGTTCAGAATTCAAATATCCGGGGACGTATAGACTGTTGCTAAAAGTTAATGCTCTATCGTGTTGGAAATATGCCCTACACCAAACCCAACCCTAAACCTACCCGATAGTGTTAACAAATGCAAAACTGATATAAAAACACATTTGTTGATGCAACCGTGCCATTTGAACTTCCTTATATGCAGATTTGAACTGCTTTGTCGAGCCGTGGTTCCACGGGATTCGAATCGGAGATCCTCACCTCTCAAGTACATCTCCATACTCCGTGAGCTACCGAACAAACCTACCGCCTATGAAAACTCATAGATATGAAGCTGGATATGTGCGATGCTAACGTTCAAAAGCATGAGTTTTCAAATCTCCCAGCATATTAAAATTGTTTTGAAGTCATAAGATTCGCTTTGGGAACGCCCCTGCGTGACTGCGTTCTGAAGCACGTGTAAAATCAGTCCAATGGAGCAGCGAGACGTCACAAGCGGGGTGGTATATACAGCCCCACAGTCTCAAATTATTCAAAAGAACATCGTGGGGCTGAATGATAAGGGATATGGGGCGATACCACTGGTGGAGCAGACGCTTGCGAGCTCTCTCTCCCCATCCTCAGCATCGTACCTGAAGGCCCTGAAGCTTCCCACCAGGCCCGTTAGGCTTACATCGAGTCTGGTTGGGAAAGCTTATACGGCGGCAGGTCAGGCTGGCGCATGCTTGCACACCATGGCGGTGTTACAAGCATACCAGGCTGACCGGCTCAGGGGTGGGGCTGCTGAGGGGGAGCAGCCCAAGCCGTCAAGCTCCTCATATCGCCAGTCTCAAAAACAGAGTGTTGCAACCCGCACCCCTCCACAGAAAGATTGGGGGTCGGGGAAACGCTCTCAGTCGGGGTCTTCTAGACCGAAAACAAATTTGCGAAACGTTATTTTGTCTAAGAGGACCTCGGCTAAACGGTCCTACCATTGTCAGGTCCCTGAGGGCAGCCCCACCTGGGGAGGAAAGGATAACACCTCAGTATACGGTGCCCAATCCTCCTCAGTGCCGTGAGAGCTCTCCCCCTCAAGTGAAGGGGCTACAGCAGTCAGGTCGGTTGGTCCCTGCCGGTCATCCGCTTCAGAGCACCGAACTGTCTCCTCTAATAAAACCAGAGGCCAGCCTCGAGAGGCTGGTTCCCTTAGTAGATTTTCTGGCAGCGTGGGAACTTCTGCCAAATATATCAAAATGGGTTCTGCAGGTTGTAGAGAAAGGCTACAGAATCCAATTTGGTTCTCATCCTCCTCGTTTCAATGAGGTCATTCCCACACTAGTGGGCCCCGAGCAGGCTCTGGTAATGGAACAAGAAGTAGATACTCTCTTGAGGAAGGGGGCCATAGAACGTGTTCC
>NW_015549582.1:1280990-1281256 GCF_001515605.1 Sinocyclocheilus anshuiensis
CGTTCTGGTCGGCCTGAGTATGGTTCTCGGACCTGGTCTCCCTCCTCGATGGCTCTCCGCTGGAGAACCCGATCAGGAGGGACCTCCTCTCTCAGGTGGGGGGCACCTTTCTTCACCCCCGCCCGGAGTTATGGAAGTTGTGGACATGGCCCCTGAGGGGGCACAGCTCCTAGCATCTGGTCTCTCAACTGAGGTTGTTGAGACTATACTCCAGTCCAGAGCTCCCGCCACTAGGAAACAGTACGCCTTGAAGTGGAAACTTTTCG
>NW_015549582.1:1281566-1307364 GCF_001515605.1 Sinocyclocheilus anshuiensis
ACATTTGTGCTGCGGCGGGCTGGTCCTCTCCGCACACTTTTGTCCGCTTCTATAACCTAGACCTGGCATCTACCCCAGGTTCCCAAGTTCTCTCTTCGTGATGTGCTCATCTGATACACATACAGGCAGGGACTTGTTAGTATGGCGCAGTGGGTATTCTCGTTCCCACAGCGAATCTCGACGCAGCTCGAGTTCCTGAAGGGGAACGTCTCTAGGTTACGTATGTAACCATGGTTCCCCGAGGGAACGAGACGCTGCGTCTCTTTGCTATACTACCTGCATCCCTCCAGGCGCTACTTCATCGAAGCTAACTTCCGCTCTGCCGGATGCACTTTTATACTTCCTGGCGCTCACGTCACTCCGCTCGTGACGTCTCGCTGCTCCATTGGACTGATTTCACACGTGATTCAGAGCGTGGGGCAGGGAGGGTGGTCACGCTGAAGGCGTTCCCAAAGCATCTCGAAGTAAATAAATAAATACATTTAAAAAATGACCAAAAAATTGTTTAAATTGAAACATTTGCACACTTTTTTTTTTTAAAATTCTTACAGTAATTAATTTCTTCAGATTTAGTTACTATAGTATTATGGCAGAAAATAGATTAAATGTTTTGTAAGGGAGGGAGTTCATCTGCTTGAGTGAAAAGCAAAGCACAACCTGGATTACAAAACTTTAAAGCACAGAAAAGAACAAATTGAATCAGTTACCATAGGCTGGAATCCCATAGGGCTGGCCTGGCTGAGGGTATGTGCCATAGGCAGCAGCCTGCTGCATTCCTGTGGTGTACTGCGTCTGTCCGTACGCGGCCATATTTTGGGCGGAAGGAGTCGGAAGAATGTGTGGATAGGGTCTGCTATTTGAGAGCATTGTAAGAGAAAGGGAGACATGTATTTTTACCCAAAAGCCCATATTGTAAAATTTGCTCAAAGACAAATTCTCTGTGATTCTGCTACTTAATCATAAATATTTGGCCAAGCTGTGAAACTGAGAAAAATCTAGCCATTAAGCAGCTGATATACATTGCAAAAGAAAAATAAATCACGAGGGAAATTTTTGTAAGATAATAATTACAGCAGATTTTGGAGTGCGCAAGCTGCAGACATCAATGAAAACAATACAGCCGGAGAGTCCAGAATCTGGCAGAAGGATCGAATTAAAGGCCCAAATGAAGTTGGATGCTGCTTATTTTTTAAAGAAAAATAAAAGAAGCCTTACTTGGAAGGGTAAACCTGGGGAGAGAACTGGTGAGTTTGTCTTGGGCTGAAGCCACTGGTTCCAATGGCTGTGGAGAGTTAAAAAGAAAAGAGGCAAGCACATATTCAAACATTAAAAAATAAGGTAAATATTATTCTTTGCCAACAGAACTTCTGGAATCCAAGGAAACAGTAATTACATTGCATTACACTATTTATTTCACTAACCTTATTTTAGGTTGAAAAATTAAGAGCAATAACGAAGGAAAATAATCAGGTAATATGGGAGCGTTTTCTGCTGACTGTATACATAAAAACCTACACAGGATGGAAAGGCCTAGTGTCCACAAACACACACACACACAGAGCTGGGAATGATGTATGGTCACGCACACTGGAGGGTTTAAAGTGGACTGTACAATGAGAAATCAGCGGGCCTGATTACAGGTAAGTAGTACACATAAGGAGCCTTCATTAGACACATACCAGCCCTGTGGTTCTCAGCCCTTAATGACGGTGTGGAGGGCCATTCAGTTAACTCACACAAACACTACAGAGCAACATGAGATCTTTTGATGTCCCAGTGAATGCATGGCTTAAGTCTTGAAAACTGAGCTCAAATTGTAGAGCCCTTATAAAAGGTCATTTTCATCGCAAAAAAAAAAAGAAACAAAAAAAAATCCTTTAGAATAATAAAAAAATGACAATTGAATATATATTACTTTATTATTAGTCATATTTTTATTTTATTGTTGTTGCTGTTGTTTTAGTATTTTAAATGAATTAAAATGATAATAATATTATAATATTATTAGTATTTTAATAATATTTTTATATTATTTACAATGAAAATTATTATAAAATATTTTATATATTTTATATAATAAGACAATAATGCATGTATTATTATTTTATATATATTTTACAAAATGTAATTGGAATTTGTATTATTATTATTATTATTGCTGTTGTTGTTATATTTGAATATTTTTAATGAATTAAAACTATTATAATATTATAATATTATTATTTGTTATCGTTTTTAATTTTGTTTTTGTTAAATTGTTTGCAATAAAAATTACTATAAAATTATTTTATATAGCTTACTAACTTACTATTGCTGTTTTTAGACTGCTAAATATAAGCCTCATCCTTTGTGAATTACCATTTGTAGGGTTTGGCTGTCTTTTCTTTAGGGTGGAGGTATTACAAATATTGCGATTCTCTTGCCATGTGTATAATTGGCTGTGACATCTAAAGTAAGGGTTAGTTAAGGAGCTCTTGCTCTATGTAACTGTATTCTTTGCGTCCTGAAACCGGGGCCTTTTCCCCACACTTCAGCACCTGGTCTGGACAAACACTGAACCTCTGCACTACTGCATCCCCTGAGTATAAAACAGTCTCAAATGGCTTCAGTTCATTCATATTGTGAGAGATAGAAGTCCGAGCCATGATTTATATGAGTCTAACATAAAGGTATCAAGTACTTAGTCAAATAGGTAGGGAAATAAGACAAATTAGCAGGAATGTAATACTCCATGAAGAGTTCTCGCATTTGCTTAGTAAGTAATGTGAGGAGTCTATAACATGGAATGGACCTACCTAAATTTGTATGCTTAAATTTGAAAATAGACCATTGGGAGTACAACGTTTTTGACACAATGCAAGCGAGCTGGTTTTGTGGCTCCAAAATGTCTTAGAAATGGAGTACAAATAGGCATTTAATACCACTTTAGGTTTCTGGTCTTATCAAACTCTATTATTTTGGTGTAAAGTTTTGTGTTTTAGAAAGGCATTTCACAATTTACAAGTCATGCATCTAAAACCTAAAGGGTGTGCAGGCCACCAGAATGGGGTGTCACTCGATTAGGACCGAGAAGGGGGCTGGGAGGGTCCTAACTCAACGCCTGTTGGCATGGGAACTGAGACAGAGCCTCACACTACTAGAGTTCCAGCCACAGGGCCACTTCCTGGTCCTCTGCTTATCAGTAACTCATCATCTCCCTCCAGTCAGCTCTACAGCTTTGAGTGTGTGCGTGTCGTACCTGATCCTGAGAAGCTGTCTAGAGAGCCGTCTGCTACAGAGGTGGCGATTTCACTGCTGCTCATTGGCTCTGTTTTAACTGCAAGCAGAAGGAAAGCAGAGCATTTGTGACGCTGCACTAGTAAAGCCGGGTGTCAGTCACACTACACTCTTAAAAATAAAGGTGCTTCACGATGCCATAGAAGAACCTTTTTGTCTAAATGGTTCCATAAAGAACCTTTAACACCTGAAGAACCTTTCTGTTTCACAAAAGGTTCTTTGTGGCGAAAGAAGGTTCTTCAGATTATAAAAAGGTAAGAAAGAGATGGTTCTTTAAAGAACCTTTGACTGAATGGTTCTTTGTGGAACCAAAAATGGTTCTTCTATGGCATCGCTTGAAGAACCTTTTGAAGCACCTTTATTTTTAAGAGTGTACAGGCAAATGCCTTTCTGCTTGTAAAATCAACAGACTTAATCTTAAAGTAATGCACGAATTTAAAGCATAGCCGAAAAACAAACTTTTGTAATGTCAAAGTGCTCATTCAGATGGTTTTATTGCCTCACAATGTGGAAAGGATCAGTAGGTGGGTGGGTTTTGTAAGGGTGGCGTAATGAAGAGGGCTTCTATTGAGATAATAGAGCTTTCAGGTTTGACAGCTCTATCCTGGCTAACTCACAGAGAGGCCAACAATTAAAGCTAATCTCTTCTACAAATAAGACAAGGACACTTCCCGTCCAATACACACAGCTCTTGTGCTGATTTAAGGACAATAGTCATACTAAACACTATTATTTAAAGGCATAAACCAGTCTACTTCTGACAGAATGACATGTAAAAATCAAAGAGTAGATAATTAAGTATACAGAATAAAAAATAAATAAATATATTTATTCATATTTAATTTCACACGTTCATATTTTCATTTTCATGGAGTAGAACGTGTTACTAGTAGCATATATATATATATATATATATATATATATCATTTTATTTATTTATTTTTTTTCGCAAAGAAAATATATATTTACTATATTTATATATAATAGTACTATATATATATATATATATATATATATATATAACATCCTTTTTAATTAATTAATTTACTTTTTTTTATTTTTTACATTGAAAACATTGACCTTTTATATAATGCCAAAAGATGTATTTTTAATAATATTAGTCAATTGATTTCTTACCGGAAGGGTTTTATGTAGCATCAAGGGAAAACAGGCAAAAAAGGTGGAATTTAATGGCAGGAGTAAACTATGGAATGCATGGATGTGCAGCATAATTGATATGTCAAGGCAATGCATGGTGTATAAAATGTGCTTGACCCAACCTCTCCGAACTACAATGAGGGCAACCGGGAGACGATTTCACAGCGTTTAGACAGGCCCGGATCTTTGAAATGAATCCATCTCTGTCTCAGGAGGGGGTGGGGTGGAGGTTTACATTTATGAAAACAAAATTCACAATGTGGGTACGGAGTCATGCCCACTGAAATCCCTCATGGATGAGGTAGCCATCAGCTTGTCATGTCGAACATGTTGCAGCTATGCTCTCCCTCAAAGGAACACATGTCGATGGGGAGCGGTTTGAATACGTCCCAACGCTCCCCCCACCCCTCCTTCTCGAAGGGATACGGGAAAATAGTGGCACGGCACATGCAGAAACTAGTGCAGTCAAGTCTTATCACATACCACACATAACCATAAAACCGTCCTGCAGAACATCAAATAAAAAGCTAAACGCACATTACACGTGCCCACAGCTTTACCATTCATTGACGGTCTGGAATCATAGCCAAAAAGTCTCAAACCATGCTTTCAACAGATTCACCATAACACAACACAGAATGCCAAACAAGTGTCCAAATGAAAGGCACAATAGTTGAAGAGATGTGAGCACATCAAATTGGCTTTTCACATTTGTGAATATAATCAGATGGAATTGTTAGGATTGCCTCAGGCTGAAATGACTATATAACGTGTGTCATTTCACATATGACGCCAAGTATTGTCCTTTCATTGTTTCGCCAGAACTGCACAAACCTGCAGCGGACTGTGAACTAGAACTTAACAACCAGTCAGCTGTGGTAAGCATAGTGATGTTATCACCTATAGGGAGAAAGAACGGGACAGGACACATGACAATCTGCACTGTGACAGGTTGGGGCTTATCACTACAGAAATGGAAGAAAACCACAGTCAAGATTACATAATGTAAACTACTTCAGAGATGATTCAAATTCTTATGGGCTGTAACATTATCCGTGAAAACACACGCATTAAGTCATTTTTAAAATGTATTCATGTAGCGCTAAAGTGCACTGATGCAAAAATGATGTATAAATGTATAATTAAAATATTGTAGCAACAAAATTGAGGTCAGGGAAACAGATACTCCAAATTCATGTATATTTAAATTTTATTTTATTAAAAAAAGTTGACTTGATTACAATAGCCAAAATGAAGTATATGAATACCCATGATATGACAAGCACATCACACGATGTTTAACACGTATTCAACTTTTCATAAGTTAACAGCACATAAATGGGAATGTGCAGGTTAAAAACCGTGTGCTGTAGCACTTATTAATATTCAGTAATTAAGGTATACGGCCCGCCAGAGGCTGAGGAGACGTACCTTCAGTGCCATTTGGTGTCATGGAATTGTTATTTATATGTGAGTTGTCGATGTTGGGACCGTTTGGGGACTCACTGCTTCCACTTACTCGGCTGTGTGGACTAGCTAGATCCTGCATTTCCATAGACCTGAGAGGAAGAGACACACAGACGGTCACATGATATTGAATGACATGCACACACACTCAAACTAACACGTACTTCAAGATCTGAAATGTGAGTGATCGTTCAAAATAAATATTAATTACATTAATTAACAATCAACAATAAAAATGTATTACAATTTGTATGTGTATTATAACAGATGTATATTTAAAACCCCAATATTGACATTTTTCTGTAGCTTAAATAGAATTTTAGATACATGTAATACCTATCCATTAACTTTACAAACAGCATAAAATTACAGAATAACAGCAAAACAGTACCATAATAACAATAATAATTTCTTAATTTTATATTGTTATTATTATTATTTAAAAAAACAACATTAATTAACTAAAATTATTTAAATAATTGATTCAAAATGTGGCTTTCTCAAAACCAAACAACAATAAATAAGAACATTCCAGCAGCTCTCCAGAGAAATCTGCTTAACAAGGGCATACCCTTGAGGCACATCAAATGACATTTGACACAAATTTAACAATTAATGAGACATCTGATGATTGATTGACTTTCTCATATTAACCATTAAAAATTAACCACCACTAGCCCCGCAGAGCACGCTGCAATTTTCCTACGTTCATTTCCCCCAGCGGTCTCTGATCTGAGGCAGCAATAGCCGGGGCTGTGTGAGAGAGAGATGTGTGATTGCGAGGCCTCAAACCTCAACGAGAGCGACTGAAGAGTTCACTAAAGCATGCTGTTTGCTCTGGCGAGCGTCTTAATTGTTTCTTTGTTTATGTACCGAGGGCCACGCCACTGAAAACATTATTCTGCTGGCTCCATTGCACACTCGCGGGATGTTATTATGCATAGCAAATGGAAGGTCAGGCCAGTGGGCGTCTGCGGTCGAATGTATGTTACGGGTGTTTGTATGTGATGTGAACGTGGCCGCAAAACTAAAACAAACATCAGTCTCCAGAAAAGCATTATTGCGCTAATTGCGCCAAAAACACGATGCCTTGCGTGCCGCTCTGCCAGAATCAATTAGGAATGGTCGTGTCACTGCTATCAACAAACATTTGGATTTTTATGAATAACAAAGAGGAGGAAATAAGAAACGTTTTATCAGCGTGGATTATCATACCTCTTTTTAGCCGTCGTTCTTGATCAGCTATAAAATATCCGTTACAGATGGTCGCAGTTAAAATGGGAAAAATAATCCATGCCATAGAGATGTTAAAACTCGACTTGCTTTTCAAACAACGTCTGTTTCCGACACAAAGCATATATGTCAAATGTTTTCCTTCTCTAACACCTCTAACTCTCTCTGTCTTGATTCTTTCACACTTCCAGCAGTTTACAAAAACGTCCAGACACCTTCTCAAGAAGTCCTAAGCATTTCAGAACTCAACTTTGCTAAACAAGTGGCTGCTTTTCAGTGATGCTGCTGGCAAATCAGTTCTCTTTTACCTGAAGCTGGACGGACCTGAAGCATCTATGTCAAATAGTGTTTTTTCCCTCTCTTTCTTTCTTTCTCCCTATCCCTTTTTCCACCTGCCAGGACCCTAAAAACAATATCACTCCTTGTTATTTCAGCTCGATGTCTCTGTGAAGAGCCATCCGTGACACAATAGACGTTGTCTGAGAAAAAAAAATTGTTATTCTCGTGCAGAATGGGAAGAGAGGAGTTGGTGGAACAGAGAGGCACATTGTCTATAGGCTCAACCCCTCCACCGTTGTTTCCTCCTTCCAGGTCTTCCCTCCGCCCTGCCGAATGATGGTAAGGTGATTCATCATTGGTCTACGACAGCTGCAAACTGGATTAGTCCTCCCCCAATCAACATGCAAAGCGGCTTAGCCAAGGTAAGCAGGAAAGGGAGGGGTGGGTGACTGGGGGGGGTCTTTGGGGTAGTCAAGCATGACACATCTAGCATCTTTCATCTGCAATTGACACTATCTGAAATGTATCTACAATCCCTCTCCAGGTGCACTGACAGTTCCTAATGATGGTCAGGGGGATGATTGGGACTTTGCCTGAGGGTTTTGGGGGATAAATAGATAGTACTAGGTGCATCTTCTCTGATAAGTCAGAGTTGAACGTTTTGGATGTATCTTGTATAATAAGTCGGAGTTGAACGTATTGTGTGCATCTTGTACTGTTGGAGTGTAACCCATTGGGCCACATATGTTTTCTATGATACTTCAAATGCTGCTATTACTCTTTTCAGTTGACAATTACGTTCTGCCGTCCACCTCTCCGCTAATACCTGCGGCACTATTACCCAATATCAGACCGGAGCCAAATTGTTGGATCTAGGTCACGGTTATTCGGCCTTTCCACCAAAAATGTCTGAAAAATCCCTGCATGAATTTTTAATGCTGGGCTGTTTTCATGATGTAGTAACCCGAGCTGTTTGGTCGTGCTGTCCTCCCCCCCACCCACACACAATGGCTGTGCAGTGATGAATAATGGTCACGTTTTTCCAAATTTCTCCTTCGATCTTCCTTCTCTTGACCCCGTCTAGTCACATTAACACAGTTTTGCACTCTACAGTCGTTCCTTACATCATCCGAAGCTTGGGTACAATGCTTTGACTTTCTATAAAAAGTCCAACACAAGCTGTTTCACTGCAAGAAATGGGAGATGAAGAAGGAGGGACTCTGTACAGAGAAATAAAGACCTTGCTTCGGCCTGCATTCAGCACCCTGAGCTTACGAGGCATTATGCATGCCGGTCTCACGGCAAAGCCCCTCTTCCAGCAGGTGATTTTCACCATGTGAACGGGGAAGGGAGGGGCCCTTGTGCTGTATTGCTAAATATTTATTGTTTAAACAAAAAAAGGAGTGCACTCAGCATCTTTGATGTGCGCTTGAATTCAACCTTTGAAGCTCTCGGGAACAAAGACCTGCGTTGGAAGTGTCATCAAAAAAGCCAAACATGCTTCACTCACGACTGTTTGCATGGCTTTTTGTCTCGCTTTGCTTATTTCAAGCACTGTGTTTCCATCGGCAAACACTGCCGGGCTTTTAACATTGATGATTATAGAGCACGCGGGCTGTCTGAGCCACTCCGATACGGATGAGATTCACCTGAATACTTCAATTCTGATGTAATAACAAGCAAGACTGAAATATTTGGTGGTATTTATTATAATGTGGATTTATTTGTCAATTATATGAGGTGTACATTTACATTCTGGGGATTATAAACAAATTATATTTTTCAAATTCAAAAAATGTATAATGAAACCTTAGCGTTTATTCGCTTTCCAGCCACGGTTTACAAGATTGTAATTTTATAGGGCAAGACATGCGTGTCTCTTTGTGAATTTCATAGATTATGCAAAACATGTGTTGTGGGTTACTAGTTTTTAAAAACAATGCTTTAATCAAAATAACTTTAAAACAACTAATCCCAACTTAAGCTGGTCAGCTGAATCCACATGGTGGCCCAGGAAAAATAAATCCACTTGCAAAGAATGTCGATGTAGACAACAATTGAAGACAGATGTGACTAGAATTAGACACAGTTTACAAAATGCTACACTTCACTGGACTCTATGAGCATAGAGCAAAGAAATGTGCACCACCAACAAAACACTGATTACATAAAAAACCCCCACAAAGAACAGAATGAGAAATGCGTACCTGTAATATCAGTTTTTTTCCCCTGTAACTGAATTATGGATATAAAATTGCGAATGTAATAAAATACTAATATGTTATTATAAAATGTTTTTTAAATACTGATACATGAGGCCCATAACAATATATATCAGTTATCAAATCAAAGGAAACATAATAAAGTGGAAACACACACTTGGACACATACCCATAAAAATCAGTTTGGTTTTTAATTTCTAATTAATTAAACAGACAATTTAAACTTTTACAATTTTGTGTAATAATAATCTTAATTCCGAACATGCGCTGCGGTTTGTTGATAGGCAATTTGTCTCTTCCATTTTGTTCAATCTGACATGGAGCTCAAGCGACGGACAGCGCAGCTACATTAAATCTGTTAATTCTGATCTCTTCAAGCCGCTAAATTATTTCCAGAAGTCCATCCGCTTTGAGTGTCCATCAGAGAAGATTTAAGGTACACATCTGATTAAATTCGCCCCACCGCAGTGTCACAGAAAAAAAAAAAAAAAAACGATCACACTGCAAACATGTCAATTGTTATTTTAAATAAAAAATGACATTTTAATAAATTTTTTTCTCTGCCTTTAATTTCACATAGCAAAAACACTGCTTTGCAAGTTAATTTAAATTTTAAAAGAAAACAAAATAAAACAGATTTTTATTGTTAGTCATTTGCATTTAATTTATTTTTCCTCTATTTTCTTTTATTCACTGTACCAAAATGTGCATCTACATAAACATACTAAAAGCAAAAAAAAAAAAAGACACTCAGGTTTAGCTCATCCTCTGCTCCTATGCTTAAGTAAACAAACTCCTTGATTACATGTAAACAAACACAAAGGAATTGTGGATGTAGAAGAGCCATGATCAACTGAGCTTCTCAGCCTTATTTCCTGCTCCCTGAGCGACGTTTTCCTGAGACCAACAGTGGCATGTTAACAAAATAACACTCTACTGTATTTAGTAAACAACTAATCGCCACAAACCGTTTCCGCTGTCTCTGTCTCATAAACAGTGGAGCGCAGCAGTTTCAATTAACCCTGTGTCTTTCACCGCGCACCGTTTCCAGCTCGGCCGCACACATACGGAAAGCATTGGGCCTTCGGCAAACAACGGCACGTCGTGGGGCTAAATGCACGAGGGCTTATCGGAGAGAGCTTAATGCAGTCGAACTTATGCCTTATTAAAACAAATACAGTGTGTAAACAGTCCAAATCAAGCAGCCCATTATGAGGTAATTAGATAAGCGGGGTTATTGTGCGAAAGCAACACAGAGAGGGCAGCTGGAGGCAACACTGTATTAACACACTCTGGAAAAAACAACGCTAGCCGGGAAACAGCTGCCGTGGGATGACATTTCAATTATTTTTAAAGCATTTCCAGTGTTCTTTACTAAATTACTGTACAAAAGTTAAAACTACAAGATGGAAGTGAGAAGAATATTATCAGTTTTTTATAAGTCATGCATAATTACACATTTAACCGGACAACACAAAATGCTAAATTCTCAAAGAAACTTTATCCTCGGATAGAAAACGACTCTTTCAAAAATGTACGGGTGTCTTGGTTTTGGTGGCCGCCTGCTGATGTCTTGCAAGACACCAATCTGCCTGTCTGTCTACCCTAAAGCATTCCTGCCTGCAGCAGATGGCATTGGATGTCAACTGCTAAAACTGAACTGGTTTTGTTTATTCTGCCAGCTGAATAGAATCTTGGGTTTTACTTGCTGGATGGAAAATAGAAACTTATTGTCTTGGACTCAAAATGGGGTCATTATTTACAATGCAGTCTCTCATTTCAGTGCCTTGTACACCTGTTTTAAAGTATCAAAAAAGACAGTCCTCACCTGAGGGCTGAGGAGACGCAAAAAGGTGAATTTGAAACGGCTGAAGGTGTGAATCAGGTGCGTGAGCTCTCAGGTGAAAGAGAGAGTCACTGGGGATTTAAATTTGAGTGGCAAACAGTGACATGATGCTTTTATTGTGGTCTTAAAGTCTTAAAACTCTTTAAGCTGTTGCTGTATTTTTTAAGGAACTATTTGTTAAAATAGACTGTGTGTATTTAACAGAAAATTTTTTATAAATTGGAAATTTGTAGAAACGTGAACTCAAAACACTATACAAAATGTCACTTTTTAAAAGAAAGGTGAAATAATTTATATGTATAAATAGAAATTAGCTTTTTATGAACTTTAATATGTTTTGAAAATAATCTGTTAAAATATACTACAGCAATATTAATATTTGTATCTATTGAAAACTGTGTTACTGACATAAGTGTAAAACCAATAGTTTTATTTTTTTTATATTTTAGTATTTTATTAAATATATTAAAGTAAAATGAAACTATTGAGGATTTAACAGTACATTAAGTGTAGAGTTTGAAAAAATAAATAAATACAATTTGTTGAAAGATAACTTATTTGCTGGAATAATTTGTTGCCGGTTTTAAAGGACTACAATTTCGTCATTCAGAAAACTGACTGGCGAACATAAAAATATCAGATGGCATTTTCAAAAACATTTGAATTTAATCTAGATCTTGATTATGTGAAGTTAGAAGACACAGCTGCAAATAACCCATGTAACTCTAAAAAATACATAAAAAGTTCAACACAGGATGTGTAAAATAATAAAAGTAGAAGTAAAGACTGCTAAAATATAACCCAAAATAGTACTCACTACAATTATGATAGAATCCTTGCACTTTTTCTGTTATTCCTCCTTTTATGCAATCTTCCGTTGAGTGTCTGTCCGTTCCAGAGCAAAAGAAGAACTTTAAAAAAAGAAACTTCTCTTAGAGTTGACTTTAACCGCGCAGATTAGCGATAAAAGACAACTTTTTTCTTTTTCATTTTAAGGGTGAAAAGTCATGGAGCCCCGTGTTAGATCTCAAGAGACAGACTCCGAGCAAGAACGAGAGTTGTCCGATTACTGCTGGAGGCAGTGACTAGCTAGTGTCTGAGGAAGAGAAAAAAAAAAGAGTGAAAGAGAGAGAGCCGGTTGAGAGAGACAGAGAGGGAGAGAGCGAGAGAGAGACAGGGAGGGAGCACGCAGTTTGAAAGCGCAGAAAGTTGCTCGCTTCTCTCTCTCACAGGAAGACTTTAGTTTGGAGGAGGCACTGGGGAGTTTTCTTCACACCAGTCCTCCATATGTCATTCACTCACAGCTTTAAGCAATATAGCCTTCCTCTAGATTGTATCAGTGATCCTAAGACAATGAAACGGCAGATCCTGCATGCATCTCTGCTAGTCTGCTGGATCCTGTGGCTCTGCACACACACAGCCCCAGGGCACAGCTTTTTCTCTCTCTCAATTTCTCTCTCTCTCTCTCCAGTGTATTTTTATTTTCTCTCTGGTTTGCCCCTGACAAAAGGATCCTAGTAGGCATGCATTAAGTAAATATAGTTTGTAAATGATGGAGTTGATTTTATTGGAGCAAACTGGCTCGTCCGATCAGCGTTATAGTGGAAGCCCTCCATCAACAAGTAGACTGTTCACTGTTGTTTGCAAGGTAATGACTGTCGTCTGTCTGCTCCAGCTTATTATTTCATTTGTTTCCAAAGTTTACCTTCACTGCTCCCTGACAATGGAATACTACCAAATGCAATCTATTACATAAAGAAATGCATTCCTTTTGTGGATGTGTTGTGAATCTCAATATAACATTTATGCATATATAAATTTACATTTAAATGAAGCTAATGAACATACAGTATATAGACATTTATTAAAATATAATATGCAATTTCATGCAATTGAAAAAAATGTATCTAGCTAAATAGATGTTAATATATATTTTATATGTCTACCAATATATATGTGTAGCATGTTTCCATCTATCTATCTATCTATCTATCTATCTATAAATTGAAATAAAATTGTGTTAATATAATGGTCTTAATTTTAATGTAACTAAGCTATGTGCATAAAATGTATATAAAATAAAAGAACATACAAAAATATAAGTAATTATATAAAGAAAATCAGACACACACACACACACACACACACACACACACACACAAACATGTGTAAAGAGGATTTCTATTAAATAATATTTATATAAAATCTAAATCTAATAAAGAAATACGTAATTCAGTAGTTTTTTTTTTAGTTCACCTGTAGAGTTATGGATGAAAGTTTACATTTTCAAAGGGATATACAACATAGCAATGATAATAATACAATTGTTAAAGTAATGTATCAATAAACAATAACTGTCTAAACTACATCTATAATGAACAAATGCAGCAGTGCCTTATTTTATATATATACTGTATACTGTATAGGCCTTCTTAAAAAATTGTCTTTGCAAGTTATTCGTAAAAACCTAAAAATTAATTACAAGGTGGCTAAAAAGACAAACACACACTCACAAGCTCACTCACACACCTTGATGATGCTGGTGTGTCGCAATGAAATGGACTCGGCAGCCATATATGGGACAGCAGGTCAAACCTCTGCCGTCCTACTCAGTATAAATAGACCCGAGCTTGACTTTTCCTCATCTAGATGTGGTGCGCAACTAAAGCAGCGGTCATGCAAATGCACAGGCGTTTACACTGCAGATGTGCCTACAGATAAAAGCCGGCGTTTCACATTTCAGCCTGAGAAAATTAAATATATTGCATTTTGAAGAGGCTCTTGATAACTCAATAGACTAATAAATGCAGAGAGGATCTCAAGTAACTATTCGCCGTAGCTGAGGGGTTTATATGCCAATCGAGTTATAACCCCCTCTCTCACACATAAAATTAACTTTCAATGTAATTTTGCAGATATTTTAAAATTGCACAGCATAATTATCCCAAGTTGTTTATGTCTCCCAAGCAATTTCCCCTAAGCAAAGGCTTCAACGTTAGTGGAAAGGTATGTTTCACATTACTGTACCATTTAACTATAAATAGCACAATATCAGGTAAAAGATCTCTCATAGTATTCAATAAAACTGAGATTAAGATTCTGAGAGATATATTGACTCACTAACATGAAAGGCCACAAATAACAAAACTAAATTAATATCTTGGGTAAATAATAAGTTGCTATATAGTTTGGAAGTATAAATAAAGTTCTGATAACATGGTTTATGTTGTGTAATACTGTTGTGTGAGAGTATTCAATTATATATAGAGCTGAACTGCAAATCATGCATTTTGACATTAAATAAATAATTAAATACATTTTCAGTTTTTCATTCTATATCTATATATATATAAAAACAAGCACAAGTATATATTTATGTTGTGTGTGTTGATCCTACATCTGAGAGTCTAAATCTAGGCTTTAACAGCCTTATTTTTCCGCTAGACTTAAACACTTAGCAAACGGCCCCTTAGAATTAGACAATCAAGCTTGCAATGTTCCTATTATGTGCCCGTGATGGACGTACAAAGATGCATTGATAGTCCTAGACTGACATCAGTGCTAAAACATTACTTGCCAAAAACTATATCAAGCTAGAAATATGAGAAGTGGGTAAGATTAAAAGTGAAGCTGTTCTTTATTAAGGATTATGTTGATGGGACCCTGCAGTCTTACTGGGAGGCTGCAGAGATGCCTGCTTGAAATGTAGACACATGTGGGGGATCTACTGTGTCCTCTATTGCACCGGGGGTTATCAAGAAATTGTGTCACAAATGCATAATTATGCTATGATTCATGCATTGCCCACAGCTGAGCCACTAAAAGCAACTGGCTGAAGTTAGGCTACTCATTACTCACTAAAGTAATTCAACTGAAAGACAATGAATGGATACCCTGATGGAATGTCATTATTGTTATTGTATAGCACAATTATGCTTCTTCAAACTAGGAGCAATTTCTGCTTTGAGAAAACAGAGAAAATCAACAGTCATTGTGATGCTAATAGTGCTAATGCTAACCAACACAACAACACGGGTTGTTTGCAATCTGCTACGAAAGTGTTTACACAATGTCACACTTCGAGGAGATCGAGTTGCTATTTCTGCCGGTCTCCCAGTACATAAAACTCTAAAGTTCCCCTAAGATACTTCAGTCTTTGTATAATAAAAATAACTTTTTACACATTTTACATAATATTTACATACTAACGAGATGAAAAAATCATTTTGGCCTCTAAATTCATGTCCCTGACAGGTAGAGGATGGGAGAGTTGGCTCTATGGTGATTTTACCAAGCTGTCACACAGTTGATATTGGATATTTACTTCATTCTTTGAACTACTCTTGTCACAGTGAGTATATTTTCTTCTTTGAATAACCAAGCTATAAAAACTTGACTTTAATAACAGAAAATGTAAAAAAAAAAAACAGCTAGGAGAAAACTGAAACAATTTTTATGTGCTAAACTCATGCAGACCTGACTAATGACACCTATGGTGTAAATCAACACTTAAAAATGAATATTTTTCTACAATACTTTAGATTCACCAGGAAGAAAAGCTAACAGTTATTTACAAATCACAGACAATTTCATGACATATTTAGCTTGAGTTTATGAAGCCATTTAGCACAATGTCTTTTTTGAGATTTTTTTTAATCTGTTCAGTTAGATTTAGGTAAACAGTAAAATAAGACAATGTAAACAATATACAGTGCTGGAAACTGTCTATTACAAAACATTTAACATTGAGACAAATTCCTTAGTCAGAACAACAGCTTTCAACATTGACAATTATAAGAAAAGTTTCTCAAGCAGCAAATCAGCATATTAGAATGATTTCTGAAGGATCATGTGACACTGAAGACTGGAGTAATGACTGCTAAAAATTCAGCTTTGCATCACAGGAATATATAAAAATTTAAAATATATTAAAATAGAAAACTGTTATTTTAAACTGTAATAATATTTCACAATATGTTTTTTTTTTTTACTGAATTTTTTATCAAATAAATGCAGCCTTGGTGAACATAAGAGACTTCTTTCAAAAACATTTTACCGACCCCACTGAACTTTTGAACATTAGTGGTTTAAAGTATGACGAATAAAGACAAATAAAAAGGATTCTAATTGTTAATCAGAAAAACTCAATCCAGTACTGTTGCATTCAGAAGTAATGGGCAAAGCTAAATTTAAACACAATGTACGAGACGTTTTATGGATTATACAACTCCATCAGTGGGTGTTTTTCTCTCCTCCTGCCTGATCCCACAGACTGCACCATCAATCTCCAAAACTACATTTGCTGATCCAACCTGCAGTGCTTAATTTCACTGTTAGAGAGGAGAACCAATCAGACTGAATCTGCTCGACACAACACCATACCCACTGTTCAAAAACCATCTTCATTTGACTCCAGGGCAATCTTTGATGATGATGACGAGTTGTCACCACAATAAAGATTTCGACAGCACAGACAGATAATGTTAAAGCCCCCTAAGGTAAATTAGTAGCAAGCAAAGTGCTTTCAAGTGGTGAATAAAAGCTGCAGTGAAGCTCCATTTCTCTATAAACAAACATCACGTTCATCTGCTAGAACTAATGGAAGTATGTTCAAACTGAATGCCTTTGAAACACAAAGGGATTTCTCCTCATCAGAATAATTCAGCCGGTTAACCTCAAAAGCGTTAAATAAATTGAAATTTGCAATCACGGGAAAGACAAACTGTAGAACAACCAAAAAGATGATACATACGTTTCATATTCAGTTAGTTACATGCAATAGAATGAATCTGAATTTCCAACTACAATGATGTTTGTACTTCTAAAAATCAGAGACGTAAAAAACATCAATGCCGACAGTGTGTTTGTTTAAGAGTGGCACAAAGGACACTTCTACCATGAGTGCACTGCAGGCCATGCCTTATGAGGATTCAAGCACACATGGTGAAGTTCTATGAGGGTCTTCTGATCCTCAAGAAGGCAGTTTATTACTCTCCAGGGCTCTGAAAAAACAGCAAAAACAAGCGAACTACAGAGACCTATTACTCAGAAAGAGACATCACAGAGGATCGTGGTGATATACAGAACATAATCCCTACTGGAGTGTTTATTTAAATGCTGTACTAGGGCCATTGGCTGTTGTTAAAGGGAAGAGAAAAATGGCAAGGTATGAAGCAACTTCAGCTGTTTATGTTTTCAAACAATAGCGCACTCTGGACAATGCATTTAAAGAAAAAAAATGGCAGTCCATTCAATGTCCTGAGCGTATTTCCACTGTTTTGGCAGTGATGATGTTGACAAACTAAACTACCAAATAAACTGCAGGTGCTGTAAGTCATACGAAACCCCACAATGCCTCAGTGTAGAAATCAAGCACTGTCGACATCAACTAAAAAGTGGCATCATGTGCCACAAATAAATTAAATAAATAAATAAAAATAATTAAATATTCTATTTAAAATGTTCTATTCAACAAAGAATCCTGAGAAAAGAAAATCTTGGATTCCACAAAAATATTAAGCACAACTATAAAAAAATAAAATAAAATAAATGTTTCATATTATATGATATATGCATATTAGAACGATTTCTGAAGGATCGTATAACACTGCAGTAGTGGCTGTTGAAAATTCAGCTTTGCAACACAGGAATAACTTACATTTCAAAATATAGTGAAATAGAAAACATTAATTTATAATAATATTTTACAATATTACTGTTTTACTGTATTTTTTGATCCAGTAAATGCAGCTTTCAAGAACCTTTTAAAAATCTTACTGAACCTAAACTTTTGAATGGTACAATGTGTGTGTATGTCTGTATATATATATATGTATATACTGTATATACAGTGGGTAAAACACATTAGGCAAATGTCTGGTTGGGGTTGTCTGTTTAAATTGGCCAGATGAAAGCCACTTTGACTGGGGCACTGCCATTCCGCACAATGGCAGTGGGCAGTTCCAGGGAAGGGGCAGGCGCATGGAAGGAATGCAAGAGGGAGAATATGACTGTGTCTTGGCCTAAAGGAGAAATGGATCCGTGTGTGCCTCAGCGGGTAGTGTAAATGTGCTAGATGATACCACAGCTTAGAAAAGTGCAGCTTCATTGATATGTAAGCATCATAGGTTAAAGAAACGCAGGCATTGTGAAAGGCCTTTTGTGCTAAACAAAGTTTTCTCTCAGTGTAAACAAATGGTGGTTTATTAAAATACATTTTGTTACACAAGCAAAAAATACAGTAGTTAAAATGAATGACTTAATAAAATATAAAAAGTTTTAAAAGGGTTTAAAAATGCTTATTTCTTTATGTGTGTGTGTGTGTATATATATATATATATATATACTAAATATTTATATGTAACATAAATCATATGTAACATAAATCATATATAAATATGAATACATATATGCATGCAACAATTCTTACAATTAAATTTTTTGGGCCACTGTACATTGCTTTTGCTTTCACATTAGAACTGTTTTGAATTTATAAAAGACCTGGGAAGCGTCTCCGGCCTACCAACTCTGAGAAAGCAACTAGAAACAATCTGTACTAAAAATATTTCCACACTTGCTCTTCAGGAAGTATAATTAAATCACTCAGGACTGCTTACCATATATAATGGCAGGGTTGCTATTGGGCAGCAGATTTCATTTTTAACTCTAGTTTAGACGTTTAACAGCTGAAGTTCTCTGGCTCTTTCTTTCTCCTTACGTATATGCATTTAAAATAACGCTCGGATTATCTGGATATGGAATGCCGTTCATTTTATAGGACAGGAAGATGCTGCAGCGGCCCCTGAAGTGTGTGAACTATTAGCAGCTTGCTTGGCCAGCGGTTGCTTCTCAACATTCTGGCGTCATATAAAGTGACTTGAAGCATGACCAGAAGTTCAAAAATAACCAAAGGTTAATAACAGTTTAGTACTATCCATGAGAGAGAGAGCAAAGACACGTGCTAATAGCATCCCTCGATGAGGCCTAACTCCCCGTGACTCTGGGAACTGAGTTTCGTCTATTTAATTTACAAAACTCACAAAGACAGTTGCCTTTAGTTAGAATAAAAATCTATCACCCCAACTTTGTGCAGACTTTTTCAAGGGGCAAGTGCACCAAATACACTTTAAAACGCTGCAGTGACAAAGTTACAGTTTTTGGACTGACGTGCCAACTTTCCATGTATATTTCCTTCTCCCGCAGTGCTCAGAAGGTGATTTCCTCTTTGAGGAAATGGAAAATGCCAAGTGGGATCTTATGCTGAGCTCTCCAAAAACATGTCAAACCTTGTCTTCTATATCTAGGCCTCTCAATGATTGACATGATGGCCAAAAATCCCAATACCACTGGGGTGTCGTGGACATACTCAAAAGACTAACAAACTTAAAAGTAAAGCCTCTATATGCAGAAGATGTTCATTTCCAGATGTATACATTCTGAACTTTCCTCACAAACACAATTCTGTGCACCAAAACCGCAGAGAAAGGCCTTTTATTGCTCGGTTGCATGTAGTATACTTGCTCCATGACTTCACTGGGGTGTATCATATCACCGCATCTGAATGGGATGTGCAGGGTGGATTCCTCGTAATGGATACGCCGGAGAGGAAAAGTTGTTTCAAAACAGCATTTGAAGTTCACCTGATGACACATCCTCTTCACAGGCCCTCTTCCACCTCTGCCTACTGTCACAGCCTATGGAAATATGACTGAAAGGAAGCAGTAACCAAGGCATGGGTGACACATAGATTCAGAGTGAAATGTGTTTTTGACAAGCAAAGAACTGAGGGAAAAACTGGCCATGATGGAGGTTTGACACCATTGTGAGAAATGCTCCCATTAAAATATAGGCTCACAGAATCCCTGCTGCTCTTCATTTGATTCGTATGACTAAAATGTTTATGGGAGACGTTGAGTCACACTTTCATTTTGTGGAAAAACACACAGGAAAAGAAAGATGATGATGCCTGGCCAACTTGAATGCCTTCAGACAGAGTTATAAAATCCTCTGCATCCAATTACATTAGCGGGCTATCCGCATGCTGAAGATTTGGCTTTAATAAACGATGATAAATGAAGAGAAGGATGACTAACTTTGCACTCAGATGGCTAACATATGATTCAATCTACTCACTGCCACAATCAGCTAAAAAGACGCTCATATGAAAAAAAAATTGATTTGTCATAGATTTAATCTTTTATAAAAACAAGAGTATTGAAACGGTGTCGTTTTATTCTATGCGTAATCTTTTAATGCTACCTTGCATTAGCATTGTCCATTCCTTAACAACAAAAACCGCGCAAAACATAATTTTTAAAATAAACATTAAGTAAACATCCAAAGTCTCGTCGTCAAACGTCTGAGAGCCTATAACTCTGAGCTCACAGCAAGATTGATCTATAAATAGAGAAGCGTACCATGGTAACACTCCCTGCCAAGTTTCGGTTACACGACTCGCAACTTTTTATAGGCCGCAAAAACTTCCTGTTGCCGTGGATACAACGCAGAAGAAGGTCCAGGATTTGGATGCGAAACAGGTAGGACTGGTCAGGTCAATTAGAGGAGACATTTGCTTGAATGAAAGCTACCAGAGGGACATTCAGGGTAATTGGGGGTTTGTTCTTTCACTGGGCTGGAATTGTTCTCCCTCTCGGCCGCACCTGGCTTAGACTCACTAGAAGAATGGAAATGACATCCAGCTTCAATTTTAATGGCTACTCAGCACAGACAGCTGTCATTTCTGTCTTTAGATGCATATTAGAACAGTGGATTGGCAAGACAAGGGCCATTTGGAGATTGAAAAAGAGAGATAAGAGATCATTTTAACAGTAAAACACTGTAAAAATGCTACAGTAAAAACCTACTAACTGGGGTATAGTAAGTTTCCTTACTATATACTGTGAAAAACTGTAATAAATCTAACAGGACATTTCATTTTACAGTGAGCGGCAGGAAACACAATTTTTCATCATTTAAATAATTGTGTCTTCTTAGGGTTTTAATGTTTCAGCTTATGTTGGTAAATTAATGCATTATTTTAGCGTCATGTGTTTTACCATGTTACTGTGCACCTTCTATATATTAGTATTTACTACAATTTCTGACATTTCATAGTTCATGGATAAGTTATCATCATTCAGAATTATCATTATTTCCTTAACAAACCCGTATGACTTCATTTATTTTGTGGAACACAAAAGGATAATTTTTTAAGTATGTGCATCCAACAATGAATAGGGACTGGAGCTTTTAAGCTTCTGAACAAACACAAACGCACCAAAAAAAGGATCACATACATAATCCGTACAGTTTGTGCACTATATTAGTATACTAACTGTTCTGAATTTTTCTGTGTGATAGACTGAAATTTATATTTTTATTCCCTGCTAAACTACCTGTATTATTAGGATCTGAAAAGCAATCATAAACCAATCCATGAACGATTCGGTGAACCAATCGTCAAACCAATCCGTGAACAAACCTTTCAGACTGATTTTTAGTTTATTTATAAAATTACTTTTTTATAACCAAAAAAAAACAAAAAAAAACTGTGAAAAATATTTTGAAACTAAAAATAGTAAAATATATGTATATTTTAAATATTTTACAATTTAGAAATATTTTAATGATTTGTACAGGTGTGAGGAAAATATCAGATTTTACTTGATGGTTACACCAACATTTTTGCTTAATTTAAGTGTTCTGTGTGAGAAACAGACTGAAACGTATGTTGTTATTTCCTGATAAACTTCTCGGGTTATTAGGATCTGGATCAGACTGATTTGTACCGTGACAAATCATTCAGACTGTTTTTCAGAAATAACTCAACTGAATCAAATTAAAGATTTGGGACATAAGCCACTTCTTACATGAACGTACCAAGGAGAGAATTTTCATTGAACAAAATTTCAGGCCGTTCATCACACAAAATTACTGCATGATCGACTAATTCTATGATACCTTTACTTTTTGAAGCTTCAAAGCTCCAGTCCCCATTCCTTCATAACTGCTTGGAAAAGAATAACCATAATTAAAAATGTCTCCTTTTGTGTTTCACAGTACAGGTTTAGAACAACATAAGGGTGAGTAAAATATTTTCGGGTGACCTAGTCCATTCAGTAAATAAAGTCTTTGACAAAGTGAAACCTCACCTATTCTCTGTCTCTTGAGGTTATTCTGCATTTACCAGCATGACGGATGACCCATCACATGATGACTATGCTATTTACAAAATTACAAGCTAGCTGAAATTCTGTCTCACTAAACAGCTGCTCTGGGCCTGAATAATTGATCAGATATTGAAAAGCTCTAATAAAAGGAGGCAGTCTGCTATGCAGTCAACATTCTTGTCTTCGGCCGCTATAGACACATCTCTAATACATGAAGGAAAAGGCTGATTAGGCAGAAGAGTGCTAATGTTGTTCCTTATTTTTATCGCTCCAGGAGAGCAGAATTTGAAAGAAAAGATTAGGTTACCGTGGTGCAATCTGTCATGCTAAGGGAACACACCCAACCGGTGCCAACGCCAACTAGTTAAGAGCTCCCTGCTGCATGGAGTAACACGATCAGAACAAAACAGCATATTTATGACATACTGTAAACGGCATAATGCGCCGATATAAACAAACGTTTCTCATTTTGTCAAATGAAAATATTAAAAGATGTTCAGTAACAAAGATTTTTGTTTTTCATAAAAAGAATAAAGAATGCTGACTCAAACGGATAGACCACAACACAAAACGATAAACACTGAATTAAAGATTTCTGAGCCACGCCACCTCATAAAAACAAAGCCTGTCAGAAGTCAGTGTCTCCTAAAACATCAGATGATTTGACTTTATGACATTACAAAATTAATTCAGGTTAGAAAATGTCATGCGGTGTGACTGCCCACAAACTTCTGAACAGGGTTATTATTGTTAACTAAAACCATAACATAATTTCATTACTCAATAAAATAATAATCACTTAAATAAAATGAAATAAACAAAATAAATAAATATTAAGTGAAATGAAATAAATATTAAAAACTTTAAACTTAAAACTTTAAAACTTAAACTAAAATTTAAAATTTAAAACTTTAAACTTTTGTACCACATACTGGTAAAAAAAAATGTATAGCCTGAATGCACTGTTAGTCGCTTTGGATAAAAGCGTCTGCTAAATGCATAAATTATTATTATAGTTTAAGTTGAAGTAATACAATAACTAAAACTAAAAACATCAACTTAAAAACTACAGACATATTAAAAACAATAATAATAAAAAAATGACAAATCCACAACAAAATTACTAAAATGAATTAAAATTGAAACAAAAATAGAAAAAAAAAAATCTAAATAACAAAAACTATAAAAGCATCTCAATGATACTAAAAATAATAAATTATATAGTACTGTATTTTATTATTTTATATTTTATTATTATGTAGTATTTTAAACATTTTACAATTTAAAAATAATTTGAATAATTAAGATTAAATATACACTCCTAAAAATTAAGTTTCCAAAAGGGGGGGTTTGAAGCAATGCCATAGAAGAACCATTTTTGGTTCCCTTTTAGTGAACAGTTCCTAAAAGAACCATTTTTTCTTAGTGTAAAGAACATTTAAAAAATCTAAAGAACCCTTTTCCATTATAAAGAACCTTTTGTGAAATGGAAAGGTTCCCTGGATCTTAAAGGTTCTTCATGGAACCACAAATGCCAATAAAGAACCTTTATATTTAAGAGTACATGAAACCAAGATAAATACAAAAAAGAAAATTTCTAAAAAAGTTAGCACAGATGATATAAACTAGATTTTTCCTCTTTTTTTATTTTTATTTTTTTTAACCGTGGACACTTTATTAACCCTTTATTACATCATTAACCCACAGTTTTGCTTCCGTTTGCTTCCATATAAACCGACCAATCCCGCCTCAATTTGACCCCGAGGGCACCCACTCCCAGCATCCCTGACCTGCGACACCATCAGTTGTGGTCTCTTTAATAAATTGTACCTTTTACCAAAGCAGAAAGTGATGAATTGAAAAAAAAAAAAAGTTTAGCAGCGCCATCAATTATTTACATTGTCTTTTACTCAAATCAGCTCTTGATGAATAATTAAAATTAATCTCATTACAGGAGATTTCATTATGAGATAATTTAATTAAATGAAAGCCCAAGGACCTCAGACGTCTGTGAGACATGGGTGCTCGCAGTGCTGCTTTAATGGGCTGAGGGGGCACAGGAGTGGGAGGTTACACACATGGGCACATAAATTATTTATTGGCTTCTTCTAAATAAAGACAAATCAATAATAAGTTGTCATCTCATCATGTGTAGAAAGCATTCCAGAGCCACGGCTTATCAGCTGGCTTACATCACAGTCTGTCATATAAATCATACTAATAGTTTAGTGCTTTAAAATTATATACCTGTGCATCAGGGCTAAATGCATGTGAAAAACGACAGCAAGGAAAAGAAAAAGCTCCTTTTCTGCCGAGGTCAAATGTGCCTCTAATAATTATGAAGGGTACAACTTGTACATCTGATCCGAAAAATAAATGATATCATGGTCTTGTGGGAGCCATTAGGAAGCTTTCTTTGTGGGGAGATTTTTTGCATGTCTTGTCTTCAGGAGCACTTAAGAAGCTGAGGAATTCCTCTGAGCCTGTGATACGCATCTAGGTAATGTTCCGGCTGAAGCCATTTTGTGCCGTCCAGATATCAAGTGCTAAAGGTTTTTCACACACTCACACGCACGCTTGTCCACATCACATTATATCATAGCACAGGTGGATTTAGGTCGAGTCACAGAACCGCACTTCGCTCAGATAGCGGAGGAATGTTTGAATGAATCATGCGTGACTGTTTGAGAATGTCACGCCATGACACTTTACAATACCTGGATAATGTTACAGGTAATGTTTTAATCGTGTGCAGGTTCAAAAGAAAAACTTGAAAAGGGAATCTGGCCTGATTTCCTGTTTAAAAGTAAGTAAATAACTTAGAATTATTATTACACAGCTTTCAAATACTTCTCAAATACAAACATTCTGGTCAATCGTTTCATTCAGGGGTCAAATATTTCCATGACAACACTGTATAACTGACCACTCATCCAGGAAACCGGTTTCCAACACAGCTGGTCTCCCAATCTCCCCATGATATCTAAAAGAAAGACAATAACATTATTTCAACTCAAATTAATAACAAATTAATTAATTAAATATAACATTTATTCATTTATCTGTAAAATAGACAAGTGCCTGATGCAAATCGGAGGTTCAGTACACAAAACACAAAACAAAAAACAAAAACAAAACAAAACAAAACA
>NW_015549582.1:1307744-1309056 GCF_001515605.1 Sinocyclocheilus anshuiensis
AAGCCTTTTGGTTTTAAAATGAATAAAAATTGATTGCGTCCCAATAAAAAACGAATTGGCAGAGTGTTAACTGAATTGCACTCAAACGTCTGTAGCAGTCCCTGGTCGCTTTATTGTGTGCTAATGCAATAGAGCACACTTAGCAATAAATGCAATAAATGGATGAGCTCGGAGAGGTTTTCCAAAATGGCCTGATGAAATTGTCCAAATTAGATTAGGCTGATTAGGCTGTGACTCTTAAAACAAAGGAAAATCTCCAAATAAAATTAGCAGAGCCTCTTGTTCTCTAAATAAATCATATGTAAATTACTGTCATTGGAAAAAAGATGCCTGCCTGGAGGGTAAAGGTTTCATTATCTCAATGGGTTTGGAACTCTAATAAGGAGGCTCCTCCAAGACAATTAAAACTTGAAAATAAATCACAGGAAATGTATCTAACTTGCAGGAAGCCTCTTTGAATCCTGATACTATATTTAAACTCAGAATATTCTGATTTGATTCTCTTTGGGCAGTTGCTCCGTATGACTCCTCAAGACGTCTTATATCAGGATGTGACAGCCTCTGTTGTTTAATAGACTTTCCGACTCATTTCTTTTCATTGAATTAAAATTCAGATGAGCTGGTGAAGTGCTTAAGAAAAAGTTCAATTGTTTAGAGTTGAACTCAGCTGATTTGAATAGGTTCCTATCACTCCGTTAACAAACCAAACAGGCTGATATGACAAGTCTGCAGCAATTACTACAGCAAATAAACAGAATGAATGACGTTTGAGAACAGCTTGAGTGTGACTCAATACAAACACAGGGATTTCAGTTGCTTAGGTACACGTAACCGCTCTAGTCTTCCTGCCATTCAGGTAATTCTGCGTATTGTTCGCATTTGATCCCTGTTTGACCTGGTGGACTTGCTTAGCTTTAGTAGAGAAAACGTCACAGAGAAAACACAAAATCATACAGGTGCTCTTAAAATAGGCAAGGACTGTATGGTTCTTTTCTGTGATGCAGATGCTTCTGATTCACTAAAAGCTCAAATAAGGAACAATGACAAACATAAAGAGAATAAGGCAATAAACTACAAGCGGCTGTGTGTTGTAGTAACTTTAACATTTTAATCATGGTAAAATCACTACAATGAACAGCCTTGTATAGCTTATTTGTTCCCTTTCAGTCGGTCACTCTCGACGTCACGTCGGATGACTGACGAAATTGGGATCTCGCTTAGAGAGACCAATCTACTTCGAGTGTAAACTAACCGAGCCAATGCACATTGGCATGCAATTATTGCATCCAGCTGCCGCTGATCACAGCGTGAG
>NW_015549582.1:1311366-1313237 GCF_001515605.1 Sinocyclocheilus anshuiensis
ACAAAAAACAAAACACCTATTCTCCAAAACATTGGTAGGGTTATGGGGATGCTGGACAAAACAAAACAAAAAAATAAAACAAAACTAAACAAAAGAAAATATCCATTCTCCAAAACATTTGTATTTAAGTATTTTGTATTAACAAAACAAAACAAAAAACAAAACAAAACAAAAACAAAACAAAACAAAACACAAAACACAAAACACAAAACAAAAACAAAACAAAAAAACTTAATCAAGTGTAATAGATAGATAGATAGATAGATAGATAGATTATATAATATACATTACAAACATAAAAGGTTACATTTTATATATACTTCACCATATATATAAAGTTTAATATACAGTACATATTAAACACTTAAAGTACTTATTTAATTTCTTCATAATAAGGCATGGTAAATGAAAATCCTTGAATAATACGAGGCGAAGGACAATAAGCTTTTGAATTTCATTTCAGCATAATGTATATTCAGGCACAGTCTTCAATTTAAAAGAGGAAACCATGACCATAAACATTAGCATTTTGTGCAAACAACTGCGTAATTTGTTTAGCCTCATAATAAGCTGGAGATGGCATACAATGAAAGAAAGCCTTTTGGTTTTAAAATGAATAAAAATTGATTGCGTCCCAATAAAAAACGAATTGGCAGAGTGTTAACTGAATTGCACTCAAACGTCTGTAGCAGTCCCTGGTCGCTTTATTGTGTGCTAATGCAATAGAGCACACTTAGCAATAAATGCATCTTTCTGATGAGCTCGGAGAGGTTTTCCAAAATGGCCTGATGAAATTGTCCAAATTAGATTAGGCTGAGCTGCTAATGACTCTTAAAACAAAGGAAAATCTCCAAATAAAATTAGCAGAGCCTCTTGTTCTCTAAATAAATCATATGTAAATTACTGCCATTGGAAAAAAGATGCCTGCCTGGAGGGTAAAGGTTTCATTATCTCAATGGGTTTGGAACTCTAATAAGGAGGCTCCTCCAAGACAATTAAAACTTGAAAATAAATCACAGGAAATGTATCTAACTTGCAGGAAGCCTCTTTGAATCCTGATACTATATTTAAACTCAGAATATTCTGATTTGATTCTCTTTGGGCAGTTGCTCCGTATGACTCCTCAAGACGTCTTATATCAGGATGTGACAGCCTCTGTTGTTTAATAGACTTTCCAACTCGTTTCTTTTAATTGATTTGAAATTCAGATGAGCTTGTGAAGTGTTTAAAAAAGCCTTCAATTGTTTTGAGTTGAACTCAAACCAAACAGTCTGATATGACAAGTCTGCAGCAATTACTACAGCAAATAAACAGAATGAATGACGTTTGAGAACAGCTTGAGTGTGACTCAATACAAACACAGGGATTTCAGTTGCTTAGGTACACGCAACCGCTCTAGTCTTCCTGCCATTCAGGTAATTCTGCGTATTGTTCGCATTTGATCCCTGTTTGACCTGGTGGACTTGCTTAGCTTTAGTAGAGAAAACGTCACAGAGAAAACACAAAATCATACAGGTGCTCTTAAAATAGGCAAGGACTGTATGGTTCTTTTCTGTGATGCAGATGCTTCTGATTCACTAAAAGCTCAAATAAGGAACAATGACAAACATAAAGAGAATAAGGCAATAAACTACAAGTGGCTGTGTGTTGTAGTAACTTTAACATTTTAATCATGGTAAAATCACTACAATGAACAGCCTTGTATAGCTTATTTGTTCCCTTTCAGTCGGTCACTCTCGACGTCACGTCGGATGACTGACGAAATTGGGATCTCGCTTAGAGAGACCAATCTACTTCGAGTGTAAACTAACCGAGCCAATGCACATTGGCATGCAATTATTGCATCCAGCTGCCGCTGATCACAGCGTGAG
>NW_015549582.1:1313321-1331538 GCF_001515605.1 Sinocyclocheilus anshuiensis
CACCATTGACGGTCAGAGGAGCATGCTGAGTGCGCACTCTCCTGAAGTCAACAACAATCTCCTTCGTCTTTCTGGGTCCCCAGAGGGGACGGGGGGTTGTAGACGATCCAGTGCGTATCTCACTCACCCTCCTCTCTCGCCAGTGAGCAGCAGTGGGCGGATCGGGAGGACGAACCAACGGACTACCCACGCACCATTTCGTCGGTCATCCGACGTGACGTCTCCGTTCCCTCCTTCAGGGAACGAGGGTTACCATACGTAACCGAGACGTTTCATTTTATTTTGCAGCAGCTTCAAATATTGCTCATCCAATCAGAATTCAGAGTTATTTCCACTTACTTTCAGTTGCTTGATCTATCTCTATTCAATCTCTCAAAAAACAGCTTTGTCTAAGTACAGAAGTCTCTTATGCTCATCAAAGCTGCATTTATTTGATAAAAAATACAGTAAAATCTAGAATATTGTAAAATATTATTACAATTTAAAATAACTGTTTTCTATTTTAATATATTTTAAAATGTAATGTATTCCTGTGATGCAAAGCTGAATTTTCATTAGCCATTACTCCAGTCTTCAGTGTCACTCGATCCTTCAAAAATCGTTCTAATATGCTGATGTGGTGCTGAAGAAACATTTCTTTTTATTACCAATGTTGAAAACAGTTGTTTCTTAATATGTTTGTGGAAACTGGGATATTTTTATTTTCCAAGATTCACTGATGAATTGAAAGTTGAAATCTTTTAACATTATAAATGTCTTTACTGTCACTTTTGATCAAGTTAATGCATTCTTGCTGAATAAAAGTAATAATTTCTTTCTAAATAAAAATATCTTACTGACCCAATTTTTTTAAACAGTAGTGTAGATTTACATAATAATGTGCTATTTTTATTGACATTTTGCAAATAATAATATACATTATATAATATTCTAATATGATCGCATCCATTTAATTTAGGTTAACAAAATGCACCAAATACATCTTCTGTAGCTGTCAGAAAATGTCATATTTCATTTCAGCAAATGGAGTGACATTAATTGCTTCTTAAAGGGGCTAGAAAACACATTACCATAATTGAAAGTCCATACTGTGGTAAAAATAACTGTTCTCATGTTGAGCTAGACCCAGTGGTGCCTTTTGCTGTCTGTTGGTGAGAACTAAATATATTTTCTGCATTGTGAATGGCATTCCAGTCCAAAGTGGACGTGCCAGTAGTTAACAGTGTATGATCATAAATAGTTTTCTCAGCCAAAGCATTTTCAAGACTGGCCTTAAGTGGAGGAAGTTGCACTTTCAGAGTTATTAGCATTTTTATCCTCTTGCTAATAGCACACTTTGGCAAATGTTCTAATATCTGAGTATTCATATGAATTGATTTCTGGCAACACGATGGCGTCGTAATATCGCAACACTGGGCCAAAATTATGTCACTTAGACCACCTGTTAAGCAGTTCCGGCTGGCTTCCAAAAAGCGAACTTCTGAACTGCTGCCTTTGGTCCTGATTTGTGAGTAACAGGCAGCAACAGCCACTCTAAGTTTGTAAGTGTGATTAGAGGGCTTACATAAGGGATGGATGGACTCTACATATCACTCAACATCAAGGTGCAGCAGTAATGGGTATTTTGCCCAATTTAAGCGCTAATGAGAACACAGTTAGGATGCAAAACTTATGTGAGCTCCTCCATGTTCTAATAGTTTCATGTTAATGAGGACCGGCTGTGTTGTGAGATTTGGAAGTCTGACAATCCATGCATTAATTTGTAACAATGAAAAATGAATGATCATAGCCCAACAAGCACTTACGACGGTGTTTTAGTGCCACGTAAATAATAAAAAAAAAAAATAATAATAACAAGATTATGAGAATAAAGTCGTAGCAATATGAGAATAAAGTCTAAAGATTTTGAGAATATGTTATTGTGTTAGTATTTTCACAGGTTTAGGACTGTTGTGGACAGCTGACTCCCAAAGCTTTTGATATTCTTCATATTCTGTGCGGTGGTTAATTTGCAGGAGTAACAGAAATTAACTTTTCCAATAAGTTTAAATTAATATTTACCTTTTATGGGCATTTTTACCTTTATAAGGGCAATTTTTTTTCTAACCTATAATTAAATGTGTGCATCATCTTTTGTTTCAAATTCTAACATCTAATCAATAAATTCAAATAGTAAGACACTATAGGGCTGTCACCAATCAAATGAAATCAGTATCAGCAAAATTTGTGTTTGCAATGCAGAGGTGGCACAGAATCTGGATCTGAAGTGGCATTTAGATGCATTCACACAGACTGTTTAATGCAGGACATGAATGCAGTTAACCTGCAGTTACAAATGCATAAATTTGATGTTTTAAAACAAAACGTTGAATACTGGTATTTGAAATGATTTGGGAGAAAAAAGGGGAAAATATACTTTAAATGTAAACCTAAAATTGCCAGTAGGGGTCGCAAATCACTGCTTGAGTGAGTCATTGAGTCATTCATTCAACCGATTCGTTCAAACAGCTGATTGATTCAGTAACGAAACACTGTTGTGTGCTGCTCAGAGACACAAATCAGTTCTGCTGTGGCTTTGTTTGGAATTAACTTCTTTGTCGAAATACAGCAAAAACAAGAACTATTGTATCTAAAATGTAAGTCACTTAATATTAACTTTTTGTTTATCAAGCTGTTCATCAAATCATTATCACATTTGCAATCGTGCTGATATATGGAGAAAACGTCACTCTTCTTGTGATATTAACTATATCAGATGATAAAAACATAAAATACATACTATAAATAAACAAATTTCATACTATCTTGAATTTGGGGCAATTCTAAATGTATTTTAATAGACTAAACCATGCTGTGAAAGCGTGATGTCAAATTGCATATTGTTTAAAGGGGTCCTATTATGCTTTTTCACTTTTTCAACTTTAGTTAGTCTGTAATGTTGCTGTTTAAGCATAAAAAAAGATCTGCAAAGTTACAAAGCTCAAAGTCCACTTCAAAAGGAGATATTTTATTTAACAGAAATCCATTTTCAAAAACTACAACGAACGACTCGTTTGGACTACAACCCATATTTTCCGGGATTTGTGATATCACAAATATCGACGAATGGGATGAGACCTGGTTGAGCTGCACTAGAGAAGGCAACGAGTGTTATCACTATGTCGGAGACACGCTAGCTTTCCCAAGGCAGACAAACTGAGAATGGTTACAATCATCCAGGTTTAAATCGCGGTCAAATTTATTTGATTTTGACGCAATATTTACACTAAAGCTCGCAGGCGGCTATGGTAAGGGGCATGACATTTCCCGACCAGGTGCCGAGTGCTGCCAATCACAACACACACTGGCCCAGCTAACCAATAACAGCACATTTTGTATTTCAGAAGGAGGGGCTTCATTTGATACAGGAACTATTCGAGCCGTTCATGCCAGACTGGGGAGAGAGGTGTTGTAATAATGTAAAATATGTGAAAAATAATGTGTTTTTCAAACAACTTAGTATGAGAGCCTGTTCTAGTACACCCCCAAAACAAAATCAAGACTTTGTAAAAGAGCATAATAGGACCCCTTTAAGCAACAATTATGATATTATCGTTGATGATTTATCGCACACCCCTATATTGCATACGGTTTTATAATGTGCTACAATTCTGAGGTACAAATATCTGCCATATTTTTGCATTAAGTATAGCATCTACTATTTACACTTATTGCAAAGAAAATGCTGCTATTTTTACACAGTGTAAATAATCTAAACGTTATTTGCACTATTTGCATTTGTAAATAGCGTATCACTAAGAAATGCACAGCACAAAAAAAAGATGTATGATGTCTGCATGCACATGTTTCACATGATTGTATGATTTTTTTCCTGCATGATTTTATAAAATGAAAGTTGAAATCAGACTGGTGCAATGCTTCAAATCCACAGCTTTACAGCTTCATGTGGTAACAGTAAAGTAACACGCACTAATTCACTCTCTTCCAGGTGCTGACTTCATTGCGCCCACATTTTGCCGAAAACTTTCTTTGCGACTCACTAGATGGAAATGGCATTTATTATTTTGGGCAAGCTCCTCTTTTAAAGACTCAATGTAAAGAGAAACACAGTGGTTTCCAGCAGAGAGAGTCCTTGGTGAAATCACTTCACACTTCGAGAGAGGTGCTGACAGTAGGGATCAGGGCTGCGTAAGTTATTCCAGAGGTCTCAGCAGGATAGCAAATGATGTGATCTAAACAAGCAGCCGATAAGCCTGTGACATACAGGGAAACAATCCCTGCTCTACCTCCAGCAATATATTCATCAGCATGGGCTGACTGCTTCAGGAAAGGCCCCGGGGGCCAGCAGAGGGGGCAGTGTTCTTCCAGACACGCTTATCAGCAGCCCCACACAGAATCTGCAGACTTTTCTCATATTTTCTTTTCAAAACGAATTGTAAAGCAAACGCTTTGGAATTCTGCAGATAGATAAATCTGATTCTGCGGAAATGTGAAACTTGAAACAATTGTCACTCAAAAAGCAATTACAAAGAAATGGCAAGTAACAAACTGAATTAAGCATGACATTTTGAAATAGAAAAAGTGAAATGGTTCTTTCTTGTAAAACATACACCAATAATCTTTGTCTTACCCACAACTTTGATTAGTATAATCTTAACTTTAATAGGTTTTATTAAAATTGTGAATTAGCTTTTATTTTTATATTTTCAGTTTTACATTAATTATTATTTTTGATTATTTTTTATTTTATTTCTGTAATTTTGCTATGTGGTTTTGTCATTTAATTATTTTTTTTATTTTTAAAATATTACTATGTAGGTTTAATTTATTTTTATTTCAGATCTAGTTTAGTTCTGGTTTCATTGCTATTAGTAATTTTAATGCTTCAACTGATTTCGATTAGGACACATTTCTAATTTTTATTATTCAATTCAATTTCATTTAATTATTATTTTTTAATTATTTAAATTTTAGTTTATTTAAATTTTCATTATTATTTAAATTCTAGTTAAATTTTTTGTAAATTTGTGCTTTGCTCTTTTTTTTTTTTTTTAGTTTTTCTTTTAAAATAATACTATACCTATTTTTATTTCAGTTTTGGTTTTTGTTTTATCCAATTTGTAATTTTACTGCTTCAACTCATTTCAGTTAGTTGCCAGGGTAACATTTCCCATTTTTGTTATACAATTTAATATATATATATATATATATATATATATATACATACATACATACATATATATAATTATATATATATATAATTTATTTTCATTTTTCAGTGTTAGTTTCAGTTTGTATTTCCAATTAGTAATTTTAGTTCAACTTATTTCAGTTATTTGCCAAGACAACATTTCTAATTTTTAAGTTTGACTTAATTTACATTTCAATTAATTTAAATGAACAAATATATATTAATTTTAATACATATTATTATTATTATTATTATTATTATTATTCATGTAATAATTTTAGCTTTAGTTAATAATAACCCTTCAATAACAAGTTCCATTAGAGAGACAACTAAACCAGCTGAATCAAAAAAGTGTTCAGTTTACAAATAGTCAACATGGTAATTATGAAAGATAACCAAAGACACATTTAAAGTGAAGCTAAGACACTCTGCAACAACTGCTGAAAATTTTGACCAATTTTTGACATGAAAAGAAGTGCAAGTAAACAGCAGCCCTTCACACCAAGTTTAACAGGAAGAGGCTGTAAAACGAAATGGGCGAGACCTACAGTATTTCATAATTAATAGTTCGCAGCGAGGGAAAGAGGTCTGCAGTGACGTAAAAAGGTCAACAATAAAACGTTGAAAAAATAGTCATCAATCTCTCTTTTGACATATTTCAAGATAATTACGAACTGGATAAAATCAGTAGTGGCCAGGAGCGAGGCACGGTAGCCATGATTGCTTTAACCGTAGACGTCTCCCACAAGTGTTGTGCTAGCGAATGGTTTCCTAAGTTCCTACGGTGGTCTACTTCTCAGTAGGAGGCCACACCTGCAAAGCGTACAGTAAATTACTCTGCAGGCCTACTTGCTCTTGTCTGCTACACTGTGCTAACTCTATTGTCAAAAGCTTAATCACCACCACAAGATTTATATCCTAGGGTTAACTCGTGGGAATGACTCAATAAAGCTGCAAGTTATTTGTTCTTTTTATAGTCAATTACTGCCGTACATTTAGAAGGAGCAAAAAACTTTCAGTGATACACCAACATCAGGTAACAGCGCTGCAAACTGCACTATATTTAATCTAATTCATTATTTAGGCTTAGGTTTATCAAATAGAAATTAGACACTGGGGGAGTAAAACAACTTAATGGCATAACAGAGAGCAGAGAAAAGACTGACGCTTACCTATTAAAGGATGTAATTTAGCCTCAGCTCTCGTTGACTTCAGTAGGGTTGGAAGTCCTTACAAACCTGTAGTTGAAACAAAGTTGAGTCATTTTCATGTCTCCGTCATATAAAGGTTAATATAGTAGATCAAATATTAAACTTAGAATTTATAAAGCATATAAAGCATTATATGCATGATCATTTTAGTAAGTTATAATTGATCAAAATAGCATGACTTCAGAAAATTGCATTACTTTGGTTCAAATAGATGTTGATGTTTTTCCAGGCCCAACTTATGAAATTAAAATACTGGCAATTTATTTATAAATATTCCAGCTTTGATTTTTCCTGCGGTGAGAAAGTTAACTTTCCATTCCATTAGTCATTTGTAATGTTAGTTCATTTTTTGCCTTTTCTCTCGTTTTTGAAACTGGATAAAAAGACAATCATAAAAACATGTCAAACATCAATAATGGATGACAGTAATACATCAGGAGCAAAATAAATAAATACATATATTTTATTAAGAAATATTCAAGTTAGGGCTGCACAATGAATCGAATTTCTAATCACGATTACAATTATGGATACCACAATTACATAATCGTTCAAAGGTGCAATTAATCGTTTAAAGTCCACTTATGTTATTCTGCATGCTTAAGATGTGTTTTTTTTTCTTGCTACAGGTTCTCTTAAGGGCTTTTCCATTGTTTTAATTTTAGTTTTAGTATAACATTATAATATCATGCTTATTTTTACTTTTTTATTTAAAGAAGAAACCAATACAATGTATAGTTGACATTTGAGGCTCAATACTATAGAAAAGCAATACGTTTTTCAGTTAGTGTTTTCAGCTTGTTTATTTTCATATAAAAATTTGGCATGCAGTTGCTTTAAACAATGGTGTAAACATCGTTCAATGTAGATTGTGATAATCGCAATTAGAATTTCAAGGGAATAATCGACAATTATGATTTTTGTCACAATCGTGCAGCCCTAATTCAAGTATTGATTAACTGATATTAAATGTATAGTTTTGTTTTATTTTTATTATTATTATTTGCTGATACAAAAATCACCTTCCATCCTGTTGGTTTTCTGTAATATCCTTTTAACTAAGACAGACAGACAGACAGACCGACAGACCGACAGACCGACAGATAGATAGATAGAACCGACCGACCGACAGACAGACAGACAGACAGACAGACAGACAGACAGACAGACAGACAGACAGACAGACAGACAGACAGAAGATAGATAGATAGATAGATAGATAGACATTGTCAAACACGAGAATGTAGCAATGGATTTTATGACTTGATCAAAATTTGTTAAAAAAATAGTTTTTATAGTTAAAGTTCAAAAGGTACTGCAAAAAAGAAATGAGCTAGTTGCGAGAGTTCATTTGCTTAATAAAGACAGAGCATTTGGTTTTCAGTTGTAGATTAAAACAAGTGACTTAATATTGTATAATCAGTTTATAAAAACCCCAGGTTTCAGAGCAGAAATAAAGCTGAAACCTCAGCCAGAGTGTTCATAACCTGTAAACATCCATCTTAATCATTCACTGCATTAATGGCCAAAAGTGTTTGCAACACTCAGTTCATAAAACGAGTAGAACGCTTAGCTAATTCATCGATGCACTCAAGAATCAGGAGCTGTGGAAGAGAGAGACAGAGAACAGCGATCTGGCTGAAGGGATGTGGTCTGTGTTGAGATGTCAGGAGCATAATGGCCAGCTGAGTCATAGGTTATAAAAAGCTGACGTCAGGGATTTCAACCCACTGCAACTCATGACAGTGGAGTAGTGAATTATTTATTAAGGTGGAAACTTAAGTGCCCCTAACTCAAGCCTGCCTGTTTTTCTGTGATTTTCCTTCAAGCTTGTTTAAACTGCTTTGCCAATAATTGTCATATACGCAAGTTTTAATAGGGATGATTTATTAGCATGTCATTTATTGTTATTTCTTTGCTGCCAACTAATTTTGTTACATAAAATAATAAATTAATACATTTTTAAAAAATATGCCTTTACGTTGCTGAACGTGATTAACATTGAGTGATGTGCATAAATACATCCAAACATGAAGTTAAATTAACAATTTATTTCAATGAGAAATTCATTTGTTTTACTACATTCAATTACATTTTCCATTTAAGTTCTTGGCAGATACTTTCTTACCAAAACAACAAAAAACTGTGACTACAGTGTTTGTGAATATTACCAAGCAGGTAAATTAGAATAAAAGTGAAGTAGCCTACTAATGTTAAGACTAATAATATGTTATTTAATCAATCAGGGTTTCTGCAGGTTTAATTAAGTTAAATTTAAGACTTTTAAAGTATTTTATAAGACCAAGTAATAACAATTTAAGGAATATACTCAAAGGAACACAATACGTCAATATATTCTCAAAATGTAAATGTACACAATGAGTTCTATTATCAACACTTCCAAGTTTAAAAATACAACTTCCATCAGATTTCAATTACATTTTAATTCATTTAAAAAAAATAAATAAAAAAAAAACACTTCAATATGGAAATAACGGTAACACTTTACAATAAGGTTCCATTAGTTAATGATAGTTAATGTAACTAACATGAACAAACAACGAACAATGAATTACAGTAATTATTAATCTTTGTTAATGTTAATGAAAATACAGTTGTTCATTGTTAGTTCTTGTTAATTCACAGTGCATTAACTATTGTTAAAGCAGCCCTATGTAACTTTTGGCGCTCTAGCGGTTAATAAACAGAACTGCACACATCCCGCGGAAGAACATTCCAACCGGAGCTACTTCTCTAAGTTTATGTCTATGGCGATTCACGCAGGTATGTGTTACTCCGCAGCGGAGACGACCCGACCAGGCTACAATAGTCCAAATATAAGTACTTATTATAAGTGTACCGTAGTGATTCGGAATAAGACAAAAACGCGGTTTGGAAGATGCATTCATGATGTACTCACTCATTATATACATTTTGCAAATTTTGAACACAGAAAAAGTTACATAGTGCTGCTTTAACAAGCACAACTTTTGATTTTAATAATGCATTAGTAAATGTTGAAATTAACATTAACTAAGATCAATAAATGCTGTAGAAGTATTGTTCATGTTAACTAATGAACCTTATTGCAAAGTGTTACCGAAATAACTATAACTTTTACTGTACCTGAAAAAGTGACATGCTTCCTCTGTATTTTTGTCTTGTTTTCCAGTACAAATGTCTAAACATTCTTAAATCAAGATACATTTACTTGAGAATCTGATTAGTGAATTTATGATTAAAACAAGAACAAATATATGCCAATGGGCACAAAAAAATGCAAATGAAGTGAAATAAGATATCTGTTCTTGTTTTAAGCTCACACTCACTTAATTTAGTAGAAAACATGACTTCATATCTTCATTTTGCAAAAGAAATGCATCTTAATTTAAGGATGCTTAGATATCTGTATTGAAAACCAAGGCAAAAACACCGAGAAAGGTATTCTTTTTTTCATTTAATGCCATACCTTTATGAATTTAAGACTTTCTTCTCCAACTTAAGGCCTTAAAAACGGTAAATGAAGACTTTTAAGACAAGCAGAAACCCAAATGCATTGCTGTATGTTAGAAAGTAAACAATTAGTACCTTAAATAAAGAAAATAAAAAATCCAATTAAAAGGTGATTAAAACTTCCACTGCAAATCAAAGGATATCATTCTTGATCATTTCGCTCCAATTTAACCCATGCTATTCAAAGCCATTACCAAATACCCGGTAATCGCTTTTCAATTGTTTATGTGCGTGAATATTTTCTGTACTGTGGCAAATGCAAGATTTCCGCTGAAATTCTACCGAGATCATTATATCCCCACACACAAAACACTTTTTGTTGACAAAACCCACAAAATATCCCAACTCTTCGCTCCAAATGAATTTCACATTGCTCGAATCGCCTTTTGATTGCCAACTGCACACATATCAGCAAAGGCATTCGCTCTTTGTTTTGTCCGTAGTGTATGAAAATGGTTAAAAATCCCATGGGTCAGTGAAAATTATCTGTTCATTCCAGTTGCCTGTTTTAAGTCAGTCAAAACATTCCAGACTTCAAAAGGGGGCTTTGCCTTCTCAGGCCATTTCTGTGTCCCCTTCTCAATGGCCCAGGAGGGCTTGGTTATTTGGATAAATTAATTTCTGGAGTCTGCCTGCTATTGCAAAAGCACCGCATGTCTGACAGCAAATTAGTCTCACTGAAACAACAGAGACTTTAAGACTGAAAGAAAACACCACAGAAGGAAGGTGGCACGGACAATACCGCAACAATATTGAGATGTACATTTGACGATGCGTGTCTTTTGTTTTCCTTACTGAACTTTATAATAGTAGTTTGAAGCAATTATATCTGATCACACGTGTTAGGATAAAACCAGGACATGTAATGGAGCTTCTCTTGCTTTGTGCAAATGCGCTGACCTCACCTCAAAAACACAGGAAAACATCCAATCGCAATAAACATCACACAGGTACATATGTGCCAGAAGCAATCAAACACTGATTTTCTAAAAGTGTAGTTCACAACATAACTGTGGGTATTATATCATGCCATTAATGTGCTCATATCAGTGATATTTACTCAAAAGTCTGAATTATATCAGTTCTCGACGATAGAAGTTGATGAAAATGTCTTCATAACATTGACTCAGACGCAAAGCCGCAGACTTAGAGCGGAGCGGAGCAGAGGTCTTTAAGAGCGGAGGCCTAGACCTCAGCCAACACATGAAGACAATTCAAGATAAATGGAGCATGCTATTTTCACAGTACATGAAAGGCTGCCCAAGGACACTGCTCTGAAAGAAAGAACACAGCTAGCCAGTATAAGCGGAAAAAGAAGAAACTTCAAAGTAGTACCAAAACACATTTTGATTTAGGATAATTCATTTGATGAAATGCTTTGTGGGTCTTGGAATTGGCGCAGTTACCACTCTGAGTGCTTGAAGTGTATCGCGCCACAACACCGAAACTACACACCGTTTGAGAATAACACCATATATTAGCCTTGATGATAATGTAACGTAATGGTCCATAATGCAGATAAAGGCCTGAAAACGTAAATTACAGTTGGAATTGGGTTAAATCAGATGTAAAACTGGGTATGCATTAATAGATGACAGAACTGAAGCTGTGATCTTATGGAGATTATTTTAGTGTGTGATGGTGTCTTACACAACAGGACATAATAAAAAATTGGTTACATTCATTTATTTCTCATTACACTGAAAAAAATGGTGTAGAAACAATTTTAATTCAAAAATTGCTAGTAAATTTCACCATTAATGACAAAGTAATGGCAAGTAATACATTGAATTAAACATGAAATTTTGAAGTAGAAAGACTAAAACATACACCACTAATCTTTATATACAATTTATGAACCTGACCAGATTAAGCATTGAATAACAATGTTTTATTCATTTCTATTTGTGGGTTGGGTGGGTTGTGCCAAAATCTGTGCCAATTTGTACTTAAGTTTAGTCAAGGAAAAATGAGAGAGAGGTAAAATGAGTATGCCTAATTATATTTCAGGATGTTTGACTTAAATGAATGGAACATAAAATAGGGTCACAGAAATATGACATCTCAAAATAAATAAATAAATAAATAAATATTAATAAATAAAGAATTTCTGAAAGATACATAAACCAGTCAGAAAAAGTTCTAATGTTCAGAATATTTAATGCAGTTAAAAAAAAAAGTATTTATTTATTATTGTTTGTTTGTTTGTTTAAAAATCCACATTCTATCTATTAAGGTACAATAGAAGGAAATAAGAAATCGTTCAATACCTATTTTTGTGGGGAAAAATATCTTTGATAGGTAGATTTCTCTTTTCAATTTCACACTCAGAAAAAAAAAAAAAAGAAATTTAGTTCTAATTTCCATCCCACCCCACGATACCGATATAATAGTATTCTCTTCATTTCCTGGTGCAGATCTCAATGGATTGAGTCACTGGCATAACTTACCCCAAATCATTTGACACACTTTACCCACAGATGCCATTTGGAAAACAAAATTAATGTAATACTTTATCTTTGTACATGATGTTTAGCCAAAAAATGTACATGAGTTTACACATTGCCAATTCCTCAATATACATACACTTTACCTGCAACATTTTGCATTAAAAATCCTTATCTTTCTAATGTGCATTTCTCAATAACAAGCAGCTGTACTCTCTAAAAGCGCTACTCTTTAACCAGTGGCATGACTGAAGTCTATGAATTTTGTTTTGCCTGACATTTGTATTACCAGACAAACCAAAACAGTAAAATGGCAAATTTATTGAACTTGATCGAGTATAAAACCAGGCCTTTCAGTTTGGATATAAATTACTGCACATATTCACTTCTACTGCAGCTCAACCTTGAACTCAATGCAATGACACCAGCCGGGTAATGAGACCACAGAGCCTCTATGACGCTACACTTCTAACCAGAGGGAGGGCTAATGTGTCAACCACGCACTACAGTGAGACCAAACCCAATGACCACTGTTACAGCGGCCTAAAACATGTTCAGTTCAACTGATATCACTCTCAATACAATCTCCATATGCCATCTTAGCCTAAGACAAGAATTTGCTATCATAATTGCTGATTTACCTACTATAGGAAATAAAACAAATTTGCTTACATTAAATGCACACTTACATTAAATAGCAACTAAATTCATAATATAAAAAAATTAATGTAAAAAAAATATATTTTTTTATATTCTTTAATTAATTTTGTTAACTGAAATATAAAGGTAGACTGAAAGAATGAAATAATACGCACCTATTCACACTCCTTTCACAAATTCAAGGACACAAATTATAATTGCACAATTTGTGCTAGTGAATGATTTATACTCTTCGTTTGCAATTTGCACATTTACTTTTTCTATTACAGAATCACAATATATTGTTTAGCTTATGACTACATCGCTTGTATTATTATTTGTTTTCTAGAAATTAACTATATGAATACCTTTTTAATTAAACTTTTTGGTATAATTATACAGTGTCCAAATGTATAATGCACTTACTGTACTAATACTAGTAAATTATGCATAATTACAAGCAACTAACCATGAACCAAACCCTAATCCTAACCTTATAGTAAGTGCATGTTGTTAATTAATATTACTTTATTAATTAACTGTATATTTACACTGCATGTATACCTTAAAATATCTCACCTTAACCTTAAATTAAGGTATAAACTGTTTCTACTAGTGCTCATCTGGTTAGCATTTTGCTTATCAGTGTGCCAAAGACATTATAACTTAAAGACTGACAAAAATTATTTTAATTTTATTAAAAAAAAAATTCTAAAGGAGAAAACTATTTTTCTATGTCACAGCCACTGGCAGATGTGATGGTGCCTGTGAAAAGATTTCAACAGTTATTCAGGACTTACAGGTCATATTGTTTGGCTATGTAATGGTTGCCAATTAAATTGAACAAATAACAATATTTGAGATGTTAATAATTTATGTATGTACAGATAATTTGTAGAGGACTTGTTTAATGCAATGTAAATATGTTGCTTTAGGGAGAAGGATTTGCCATTTTAAAAACAAGAAAACAAGTGCTAAGTAAAATACACAATACATTTTAAAAAAGCATGGCAGCTTAAAAATAAATAAATAAATATACATTGTGTGTGTGTGTGTGTGTGTGTGTGTGTGTGTCTCACAAGATCAAAATCTTTATTAGTCCTTATTTGTGCTTTATAAAATAATTTCCCTAATAAGCTAAATGTAATTAGTTTAAGTATTTAAGTTACAATATCTGTTTCTTAATTATTCATTTACATATTTTTCAAGCAGCATTTTTATCTTGCATCTGTACTATTATAGACTAATTAACATTTTATTTGACTTTATTAATATATGCTAAACTTTTAGTAATTCTGATTGGTACGTGTCATTTAAAAATTTGTTTAGTGCACCAATTTCAGCTTATCTGCATGTGTGGAGCCTTGGAAAGACATAGACTGATTTTCCTCCATTCCTGTTCCTCACACAACAGTAAAAAAAAATGCTATTTTATTTAGGCATTAAACAGAATTGGTCATAAGGAAATTAAAACATTGTAAAAACAGCTATTAAAAACACTACCTTGAAAAAAAAACAAGACCATTTTACCTTCAGGTCATAAAATAGCAGCACATACTGCAGGGTTACCCTCCATCCTTAAGACTATATTTAATACTGAATGCAATGTGCCCCCTAGAGGAAGTTCCTTCAAAACACTCTGCACCTTATGTACCAACCCTGACTGCATCTAAACCGACCTATTTTTGTGTACTTGTATGTTTTTGTCATTTGCCCAAATTAAATATTTAACCACTAGAAAATAAAATTGGAAGAAACAAACTGAGCCCCAAACTTGAATTCCATCCACACAAATCTATCATTGTTTTGTATTCCCGTCAACTCTCAAACCAGGAAAACTGTTTATTTTCAGATGTGAACATTACGACTTGAATTGACCTCATTGGTTAAAGCTGAGCTTTAGAAAATGCGCTGCTCAGATGACCTAGCATTAACTCTGCAGTTCCAGTCAACTCTATTGTGGATGTAAAACTGTTAATCTATCCCACTTGCCTTCTCCAACTAAAAGTTTTCTTCAATTAATCTCTTGTCGACAATCAGTTAAAACAGCATTCTTCATCTGTAAGAGGATCACTTCTTTAGGAGGATATATAGGCCGCGTCAGGCGCGAATGCGGTACCATCAGAGAGAAAAGCGTCTGCGAGCGAGCCCTGCTTTGGCAGGAGCTCATTCTTAATTTCTTCATGCTCCATCTGTTGAAATGATAAAGTGCAGCCATAATGGAACACAACAAGATTAGATTAATTGGGTTTGTCCATTATACTGCAGGCCCTTCCACAGATGATCGCAATTTTCTCGGTTAGGGCCATTATTGTGAGATCTGTTTAGCGGCTGATGCAATTAAAATGGGCTTAATGTAAATTTAACAATACAAATAACACTTTTCCTCCATGTACGTTTGAGTGGGCGGCCTGCACAAACGTCCTAAAGCGGAACAGATAAATAGCGCAGCAGTCCATATTTAACTTCAAACAAACCAGCGCTCGATTTGATTAGTCTGAACTCTGTGATCAATAACTGTGTTATTGATGTGATCAGCGAGCATGTTTCTATGTTCTCAGGGATGTTCGGGGATCCGATTGCAGAGCGTTCTCGAGTGTTAGATGACTGATCTACTGTGTTCAAATCGCTCGTGGGCCTCAGAGTTTACACTTCTCCTATATGCTACTAGAGTGTGTTGATATACAGACGTGTCAAAGCCAAAACGCAGTCGAGAGGGAAAAGCGAAGGGGGACGAAGCGGCGAAGTGGAAGCGAAAAGGATAAGAATTTCCTTTCATGTCTTTTCCCTCGTCCTTGTCGATCTGATAGGACTCTTATTGGTGGTTTCCTGCAGCTGTATCAGGTCTCTTCTAGGGGAGGAGAGCAGGAGGAAGTAAAGCTGACAGAAGGAGGTCCCTGTGTATCACTCAATGCTCTGACCGCTACTTAAATAGATGAACGGCGGACTGAACGCTTTTGGTCTCAGCATGTCTATAACTTTTGATTTATATAAAACTGTAAATATATAATGATGTTTTTAGCTATTTGGTTTATTTTTTCAGTGGAAATGGTCAGTATTGGCAATAGCTTACCTTGTAACATGCATTTTTCCTTTTATAATTTGGGGATCTGAAACGACATCTGCTTTTTGTGACTGTTTGCATTTGCAGCACAAAGTCCCGAGTTATTGTGGCTAAACAGAACAATTACCATAACCAATCAGACAACACAGCAAGTGTTTTGAATTAGAGTCCTATCATATTTCTGAGCATATGAAATAACAAGCACCTGGCAAAAAAAAAAAAATTATAATGTTTTCTTTCCATACACAAAAGAGAGGAAATAAACTTCATTAGTAATTAGCTTGTCATATCAGTACTCCTCGTACCCTGTGTCTATTATTTCACATCATCAAACATGACATGTATCATGCCTATTAAAGCAACACAGTGATGTAAAGACTTTACACACCTTGTGGTTGTACTATCACAAGCTGGACTGTGAGATATCGGCAGAGGCAGACAAAAAAATAACAATAATGGTATGCAGAGATAGTATCCAAATGTTCTTCCTAACTCAATAACTAAAAAGTCTAACTCAATAATATAAGAGTATGCAACAAGTATGTAATAAGAAGCAAAGGTCAAAATCAAACACACACAAAAAATTATAATATTTTTTTTTTAAATTAGAAGACTCAGTATTTTTCAATTGCAATTTTATAAAAAAAAACAAAAAAAAACCCTATATCCCCTTAGGGTCTCTGTAATATATTTATATTTATGCCTAAATATAATCTTTATATAATTGTACACTTAGTTAATATAATACTCACACAAATACATCTTGTGCTTCAATGGAAACTATATAAAACGTTATATAATTTACCCACACATACTTTTTGTGATTCAATGGAATAATCTGACATTCACATTATCAGTCACAAATTTGCTTATTTGATTAGTGACCTAAAATAAGACAGATAATTAAGTAGTCTTTTCAATTTTACATCATAATGTAAAAAAAAAGACTTATACTGTCTTTTTACGCGTTGCATTGCATCGCGTTTTATGGTAAACATTTTATGGTTTTATGGTAAACATAAAACCATGTCTGCATTTGTGATTGGAGAAATGACAAACAACAAGTGCTACTCTACACTGCCCAAAAAACTCGCGTTTGAATCGTCAGTGGCAAATTCTTTAAATATAAAAAGTGGAAATGGTCAGTATTGGCAATAGCTTACCTTGTAACATGCATTTTTCCTTTTATAATTTGGGGATCTGAAACGACATCTGCTTTTTGTGACTGTTTGCATTTGCAGCACAAAGTCCCGAGTTATTGTGGCTAAACAGAACAATTACCATAACCAATCAGACAACACAGCAAGTGTTTTGAATTAGAGTCCTATCATATTTCTGAGCATATGAAATAACAAGCACCTGGCAAAAAAAAAAAAATTATAATGTTTTCTTTCCATACACAAAAGAGAGGAAATAAACTTCATTAGTAATTAGCTTGTCATATCAGTACTCCTCGTACCCTGTGTCTATTATTTCACATCATCAAACATGACATGTATCATGCCTATTAAAGCAACACAGTGATGTAAAGACTTTACACACCTTGTGGTTGTACTATCACAAGCTGGACTGTGAGATATCGGCAGAGGCAGACAAAAAAATAACAATAATGGTATGCAGAGATAGTATCCAAATGTTCTTCCTAACTCAATAACTAAAAAGTCTAACTCAATAATATAAGAGTATGCAACAAGTATGTAATAAGAAGCAAAGGTCAAAATCAAACACACACACACACACACACACAAAAAATTATAATATTTTTTTTTTAAATTAGAAGACTCAGTATTTTTCAATTACATGTAACCCTGTGTCCTAACCGGTAACAGATTTCAACACATCGTAGATGTTGCCCAGTTGCTGAGAATGTAATTCCTATGTAAGGAATGTGCTAAAAAAGGTAACATAGAAGCTTTGGATGGTTGAGGTTCACTGAGAAATGTTAATAAGCTGCTTTGCCTATCCAAATACTCTGTTAGCTTGGGTTTTGAGATGAGGTGTAAAGGTTGAGAGCCAAAGTAAATACTTTCACAGGTAAGGGAAAAACGGAAGAAAATGATGTGCAGCAAACCCTGATGAAATATTAATGCTGCAATACACCAGCAAAATTGTAATATATATATATATATATATATATATATATATATATATA
>NW_015549582.1:1331912-1344257 GCF_001515605.1 Sinocyclocheilus anshuiensis
TGCATTTGTGATCGGAGAAATGACAAACAAGTGCTACTCTACACTGCCCAAAAAATATGCACACACCTGAATATTTGGGTTAAACTCTTCTGGAACAGTGTTGTAAATACAACTTAACCACTGATTTCTAGTCGTGTCTTCTTTTGGAAGGCCAAACAAAGTAGTTTCGCTTTCACAACGAAACAGCGTCACACACCTAGAGTGAGCGGAGGCCGGCTTGAGTGAGCAGAGGCCGGTGGGCTTGAGAATGGCGCGGCCGGCGGATTCGACGAAGGAGCGGCCGGCAGGCTTGCAGCAACCACATGTGACGAACCTGGGCTGGACTCCGCATCATCCACGGTGAAAGCCGATCCGGCGACTGACAGCGCGAAGTTGGTGTATTTCCTAAGCGACCAGCACGGATCAGCTCCAGGCACGATGAAGTGGATATCGTCCTCTTTTGGAAGGCCAACCAAAGTAGTTTCACTTTCACAACGAAACACAGCGCCTTCACGACATGGCGGCGGCAACAACAATACTACAGCGAGCATAAAAGTTACGCCTTCTTTCTTTGCGTGAACATTTGGGCGGCGTTATGCAAATCTTCCCACATCGTGACGTAGATATGTGGGGGCGTGTTAGAACGAGCCGTTTTAGGTAGGCGTGGTTGACTCTTAACTTTTATAAAGAATATCTCTTTGGATTTGAGACTTTAGTCTTTGGAACTTTACAGATCTTCTTTATGCACCAAGAGCTTGTAACACTCCAAAGAGAAAGGAAAAATTGAAATCTCATCATATGACCCCTTTAAATGAGATCAATCTACAGTAGTCTCAGACCTGCAGTATGTACCCCATTGTATATGCAAAGCCCTATATGCAAATACAATCATAAAGACAATGAAAAACCTACCTGAGATGTTCTCCACTACAGAAAGTCTTGGTAAGCCAGCAGTGAACTGTGTTTGACCCTCATCATCACCTTTGCTCCTGTTTACAACAATAAAGTGATGAAAAAGTCAGCCAGGCGTTGACTGACAATGTTTATATGCCCAACCTTTAGCAAACAGCATCTCATATTGTCTTCATGCCAACAGAAATGTGGCATCATGACCAAACGATATTGATATAACAGCTGAATTATACTTTCCTTCAAACAATGCTAACTTTTTTTAACCTTAAAAACACTCATCCAAAAGGATCTTTACATCTGCTATGAACAATATTAGCAACTAGAAACTTAATCTTCTGAAATAAATCGACTAATATCAACAAATTTTGAATTAGAAGGAATTAAATAGAGGGCCAATGCGCATGTGTAAGTCATATTTAACTTCTCAATGAGGTTTGCACAACCCAAATGTCTCCACAATGCACCCTCAATCTCTCATTTCACTCAGCCAAGCCATTTGTATTATGTGTGCACAACACAGAAAAAACAATGTAAATATGATCCACCTAGAATCACAAAACCTACAGGTGAATTGTGGCCAAAGTGTTACCAAACACGTCATGTTCACCTCTTTCAGTCCAAAAAATATCTTGTCTTTTGCAACAACAAAAAAAAAAAATCCCATCGTATTTAGTCATTAGACTGGTTATGGTTCCAGCTAATTTTACGGTGGGCTGTTCTTAGACTACTGACTCATGGGATAGACAAAGCACTCAGCTTGATGGAGATGAAATGAATCCAGTCATAAAACCCAACGCCAGCACACACTGTGGAACAAACTTGATTGTGACGCTTCTGCATGAGGAAGATTTCAAAAAGACCCTTTCATGTGTCACATGCATTTTTTCAAAGTGGGATAAGCTAATGTAAAAGTAAAGGTACAAATATGCCTTCAAGACATAGGTCAGTAGGTGTGGCTCAGAGACTCAAACAGTGAGGGAAATAAACTGAGCCATGCGAGCCTCTTGAAATTTAGATTGGCTTCACCCTCCAGGGGCCCAGGCAAAAATCTCCCTCAACCTTTGGACAGCCGACCTGGTGAAATAAAATAAAGAGAGATTTTTGAGGGGGTTTGAACTAGGTATGAAGATGTAGTGGAGAGAAACGGTAGTCCCACAGCCATTGCCTTACTCGATCCATATGTGGGTTTAAACACAGGAAATACCCACCGTTCAATGTAATCAAGCTGGAGGCCTATCCATCGAGCAAAGCCTTGTGGAACTAATTGAACACCATTAAGACGGTTGCTTCCAAATATGCAGTGCATGCAATAATCAGCTTTTATGCAATTATCTAAATCATCGTCATAAGACGCAAAAACCATCAAGGGCTATATTTCATTGAGATCTAATCATGATTTTTTTTAAAAAAAGAAAAAATTTAATTTGCGTCCTATCTGTCTTTCCATAATCAAGATTCATACGCCTATCTCCTAAAACAGTAATCAATCCATTGAGACATAAATTGCCAAACCAAAAGTACAAATCGTCCTCATTACACTGAGTGCATTGTCTATGGAGTTAAATAGATTAGACCACATTTATGATGTAACTGGACATCTCATCAACGAACTCTATCAGGCGTAAACGAAAAATGCTAAGAATGACAAAATGATTGCTGGGTTGAAATAGGTCCTGAATAGGGCTGGATATCGATAAAGAGATTGCCCAATTCTATTCAGTTCTGATTCACAAGCTGTTGATTGGATTCTGATTTATTTGTGTGTTTTTCAAAAATAATTTTGATTACACATGAAAGACATTCTCTCTCTGATAAAGTTAAGTATATTATGCAAAAAAGTGTTTACTGATACAAAAAGGTATCTATTCTTACGATTCACTAGAACTGATTCAAAAGAATCCTTCGTTTCGGGAAATCTGGCTACACTGGTCATACTCAGGGGTGTGAAGTAACGAATTACAAATACTCACGTTACAGTAATTAAGTAGCTAATAAATGTTTATTTATTTATTTATTTTTAATCAATTTTATACAATCCGCCTTCATTTAGCAAGTGCACTCGCGCATAAACAATTTTCAAGTTCAACACTTTTTGTTCCATTGTGGATGGAAGCGTCAATTGTTTGGAAATCTGACTCAATTTGTCATGCTGTATATTTTTGATTCACTAAAAAGAATCAGCTTATAAGAGTGATTTAGTTAAGGAATCAGACTACACTGGCTGTGCTGTATGTTTTCAATTCTCTAAAAAGAATCAGCTCATAGGAGTCAATCATTAGGAATGAGAATAAACAAATTATATGCTGTTGATTAACGACAAAGAAACAACATATAAAAGTCATTCATTCAGGAACAATATTACACCGGTCATGCTTTTATTTGACATTCATTTGAATGAAATGTCCTGTATCTTTCAACTCATAGGAGTCATATGAAAAAAGAACAACAACAACAACAAAAATGTCACTCTCGTGCAGAAATGCCACATGGGATTTGGTCGCTAGCTTGTTTTGTGCTTCCTATAGACCAATTTGGAGTAGACGTCACGGTTTCGTCATTTGCAGCTGCGCGCGCATTGTGGTGGCAGAAAAACACTGGGAACAAGTGAAGGGAAATGGGTAAAATCCATGGAATAAGACAAAAATATGTATTGTTGTGCCTTTGGATGTCAGAATCGGAATGCAAATAATTTTTATAGAATACTGTCGTCAAAGACGCCATTTGAAGCTAAACGCAGACGTTTAAAGGAACAGACTATGGATGAACCCTGCTATGATTACCCTACTTTTAAAGCATAAATTTGATTTAAACAATAGGTCTACATAATATTCACATATGTAGTTCATAGATACAAACATATTGTATTAGCCCTAGAGTTACAGCATGAAATAGCCAACTATTTAAACCTATAACATTTACCTATTTTATCTCACAGTTCTGACTTTTTTTTCTCGCAAATGCAAGTTTATATCTCCTAGTTCGAACTTTATAACTCAATTTAACTCAACAATTGCAAGTTTGTCAATTCTGAGGGGGAAAAAAAAGTCAGAAGTGCACGATTATAAACGTCTCTAGGTTACGTATGTAACCATGGTTCCCCGAGGGAACGAGAGACGCTGCGTCGAGTCGCTTCGGGAATGCCCTTGCGTGACCGCGTTCTGAAGCACGTGTCAAATCAGTCCGATGGAGCAGCGAGACGTCACGAGCGGGGTGACATAAGCACCAGAAAGTATAAACTCAGAGGAAGATGGATGAAGCGTCTGGCTGAAGATGGATGAAGCGTCTGGCCGCGGATCTAGCGGTTGAGGACCGAGAAAAGGACGAGCCCGTCTCGGATACCTCCGCTAAATCCACCCGCGATCAGTCTGCGCTGTGCCTCGGCAACAGCGGGACCGCTGCCAGCGGGATCGCGAGCCTGGCCGCTCTCATCAAACACAGCCAGACGAGAGCGGAGCGTGCACAGCGAGAGCAGCTCGCAGTGATGACAATCAGCTGCTCGAAAGCTGACCGTGCATGCTCCGCTCCTAAACAAACGACACACAAATCGTGTGTATCCCCCGCCGCCAGATATCGTGGGCAGGGAGAAACACAGCGTTTGTAATGCCGTTCGTTCGCCATAGACTTTTTCATGATTGTTTTTTATATATGCTTGTGTGGACAGACAACAGTAAATAGACAGACACATACACAGAGCGCTACTGAAGAGCAGAAGCTGGTTTGCGCTCTGCTGGATGCGCTTTTATACTTTCTGGTGCTTACGTCACCCCGCTCGTGACGTCTCGCTGCTCCATTGGACTGATTTGACACGTGCTTCAGAACGCGGTCACGCAAGGGCGTTCCCGAAGCGACTCGACGCAGCTCGAGTTCCTGAAGGGAAACTCAAGATTCTGAGCCAAGGGGAAAAGAGAAAATGACGAGTTGATTTTTCTTATCAGAATTGTTCAATATAATCTCAAATTGTGAGAAAAAAGTCAGAATTTTGAAATATAAACTCAAAATTACTTTTTTAAATTCTTTTATTCCATGGCTTCCGTAGACTACTACTTTAAAACTGTAATTTTTCATCCTTTGACATCTCTGACATTTGCGGGAGTGAGTTTGTTTACCCCATTGCTGGTTGTGGTGGATGGAGTGTGACTGGATGGACCGGTGCCAGTTGAAGAAGGCGCAGCATAGATTCTGACAGCTCCGTGAGGCAGTCACTCTACACATATGCCATTAATTTAACCGATGCTCCAATAAAGAGCTGGACGGCCCGGTTAACACGCTCTCTTCTCACATACACTTCCACTCCAGAGAGTGAATCCGAGAAGAAGGCTAGGTTCAGAAAGCCTTGATTTGTAACCTTCCTGAAAAACCCTGACAAGCCCTCCCACACCCCAGCCGTCCCTCATCTCTCCTCTTCCTCCCACTCCCAGACTCCCACACAACTCCCAGCTCAGCTCAGCACTCAATACAAGGCTCTGTTGGTCTTCTGTGACAGCATATGGTTATCCACTCAAGCTGTCTCGAGACACTTGTGCATCATAGTCTGCTTATGAACAGCGGGTTGCATTCGAAGCTGAATTGAACCAGTGGCATTCACTGTGCTGGATATACAGGTGCTGTTTTTCACTATTTAAAAGACTCATGACCAGGCCCAGATGGAATTTGTGGACCTTTTCACATTTTCTGCACTTATTTTGGGAGAAATCTGCAAAATGGATTTAAATATAAAAGGTGATTAAAAACTGAAAGGGCTGCAGTTTAACAGGTATCTAAAAACAATACCAAAAAAGTCACTGATTTCACACATTACCCATGCATTTGGAAATCAGTAAAATGAAAGTTGTTGACATACCTTCCAGATCCAGTCTTTCTTTTCCATTCAAAATGGAGTAAAGAGAATTTGATTCTAATTATAGTAGAGATATTAATCCTGGATCATGTTTTTGTACTCACAGTGAAACTTTTACTGTCTTTATGAACAAAATTTAATAAAACCAACTCCAAAAATGCACAAGATTTAGATGGATCATTCTACAAAATGGGTGCTGTTTGTGTCTCTCATTAATATACACTACCATACAAAAGTTTAGGGACAGTAAGTGTTTTTTTCCCTCACCATTGTTTCCTTTTTTTTTTTTAATTAGACCATTAAATTGGTCAAAAAGTGACTGTAAAACATTTATAATATTACAAAAGATTCCTTTTAAATTAAAGCTGTTCTTCTGAACTTTCTATTAACCAGAATCCTTAAAAAAGCATCATGGTAATAAACATTCTCTAAGGCTCTTCGAGTCTGTACTATAAAGCTTGGGAACCCTTTAAGCAGTATGTCAGAGAACATGTCTTACTGTCTGACCTAGACGGATTCTCATTTCCAGCATTTACTTTAGCATAGATTTAAACGACATTAAACTGTTGCTCTGCCATGTAGACTGCACATTTGCATTACTTGTTAGACCACCTTATGTGTTGTTGCTGCTGTTGTTGTTGTGTTTTTTTTTTTGTCATTTTATGTTATTTTCCCCTTTTTCTTAGTTTTTATAATATTGTTCTGAAACTCATAAATAAAGCTTTACAGGGGGGAAAAAAAGCATCATGGTTTCCAAAAAAATAAATAAATAAATAAAAAAAATAAACTAAATAAAAATAGTAATAATTAATAAAAAAAAATAAGCAGAACAATTGTTTTTGGCACTATTAATTATAATAAATATTTTTTTGAGCACCAAAATATCATTAGAATGATTTCTGAAGGATCATGTGACACTGAAGACTGGACTAATGGCTGCTGAAAATTCTGCTTTGCCATTAAAGGAATAAACTCCTTTTTAAAATATATTAAAATAGAAAACCATTATAAGTTATATTATTTTAAGAATAATATTTCATAATTTTACTGTTTTTACAATGTTTATGATCAAATAAATGCACCCTTGGTGAGCATAAGAAACTCCTATTTAAAAATCTTACCGATCCCAGCCTTTTTAATGGTAGTGTACTTTTATGTGCATTTAATAATTATCAATGAATAGCTAACACTTTTCTATGCATTATTACAGACATTCTAAAGGCATCAAGAAAAAAGTAACTATTTTTAAATATTATTTCTTGCTCAATTTACTTGTGCTAACATATGAAAGAGATGTTTATTTCTCTCATTGTGTGTAGCTTTTCATTGATGTAGGAGCCTATTTAAAAAAAATATATTATAGATATAACGCATATTATATTTAATAACATAAGTATTGAAATGCATTGCAAATACAGCGAAATACGTACTGTTTCTTTAAGAGTGGCAAGTCAAGCAAGTCAAATCTTGACAAACACAGTAACATGTTAAACAGCATCCCTAGTAACTGTTAAATTCATTTAAAAATAAATGGGGTCCAAACAGAGTGAGAGCATTGCAAAATAGATGCAACAAACTATACTGTATGTGTATATTGCATCATCTCTAGCATGCATATAAAGAGCTTAGGACTGTACACAAGTGTGAGAGAGAAATGGGGTGGCAGTGTTAGATGGAGTGATCTGTACAGAGTGATAGCATCCTTAACTGAGACCCAGGGACTAAAAGGGAAGGAAAGAGGAAGGAGAAAGAGAATGAGAGGGAAACTGTTCTGTCTTCTCAAGTGGATGCATTAGATGTTGTTCTTTTACTCCTGATGAGTACCCATCTCTGTCCTATGTGTCTGCGGTGTTAAAAGATAATGTCTCTCTGCTGCTCTCTTTCCCTATGATTGATTTTCTAGATCAATACATCGCCCTTAAAGCTCCCCTTCAACACACTGATGCACACAACAGACCCACAGTCAGTCCAGCAGTCGACGAAGGGTGGCTTCAGAGAGGAAACTAAAAACTTTAGAACAGTGTAGAGGCCATGTGGAAAGGTGCGGACAGTTTAATGGGTTCTCTTCACCAAGGTGCCCCCTCAGGATCCTACTGCCCCACAAAAGCAATAGGCCTAATAGTCATTTTAGGAGATGGAAAGAGAGGAGGATAAATTAGATGTTAACATTAAGCTGTCATTCCATCATTGGTAAAATGCAGACAGAATTTTTTTTTTTTTGGGGTGGACTATCCCTTTAACAACTTCTGTTAAATCTATAACTGTAAAGTGTTATATTATTTTGCAAAATATTGCTTATTATCATTAAGATTAGATGACTATTAATTACTACCACAGTCAGAAACTAGGGACACATTGGTGCACTAAACAAACAAACAAACAAATACATACATACATATATACATACCTAAAAAAACAAAAGTGTCCCCAAATATATTATTAATAATTATATGATTTTTACATTAATTATTATACATTTGTTTGAGAATTATTATTTTGTATTATTATTTTCTAGCCCTAGTTATACATTATCACACAAGTTAAACTTTATTTTATAGGTATTTTTACCCATATTTTTGTATGATTAGAGAAAAAAAAATTACCCCAAAAATCAAAATCCAGGATTCCAATATTGCCTCTTAACATCAATATTAATTTCTGACACTTGTTGCTGCATTATCTGAAAGCTAAATTGCAAGGAACAAACCATTTAATGCTAACTTTGTCAATCTGGTAACCATAACTACAAATTATACTACTTAAGTATTATTTATCATCATTAATATTAGATTATTATTAATTGAACATCTTTTTTTTTCATATTGGGGTTGCCACCATTTTTTTTAAATCGAGTCACTCAATGTCACACATAACAGTGATTTTACCATGGTAGAAGGGTTTTATGGATTTAGGTTTTAGGAGCCTATATGTTGTGCCCAAAAACACCCCCATAACCATGGTAAAATCACTGTGACGTGGGGCATCTGTTGCAGTTTTTATTTGTGACTCTCAATATCTGAAAGACTAGAAAATCACCATGACAACATGTACTCATTCACCTAAGCAGTGATATCTATAGTGCAGTAAAAGTCTTTTCTGCGGAGTCTATAAGAGGGAACTCGGGCATATGAGTGATGAGCCCCTTAGCAGCCATTTCCTACACTACTGAGCGTGAAAGAGGAGTGATCATGAAGACTAAAATGTTTTTAAACTGCAATTTACGCATCAACAAGGGCACGTCCCTGCTCAGATATTACAATAATGAATGACGTACTGGTGGCCTTTAAGATCTGACTTTGAGTTTGCCGTTGCGGCACTGTAGGAGGCTGAACGTGTAGAGGTCAGCTCCGCGATGATTACAAATAGTGCTTCTACGTCCCGTAGACATCAAAGGAGGTTTGAGGAAGGTTACTCACCCTCAGGAGGGGGTTAGTGAAATATGACCAATAGAGAAAAAGAGAAACGATATGAGGCTCTCCAAGGACTGACTATTTGTGTTCCCTGTCAAATAATAAAGCCCCAGTGCTTAAACTACGGCTGTTATGTGTGTTTGTGCATACTGATGTAATGCTAAGAAACGCCCCATGCAAAACATCACTGGCAGGGACAGAAATTAAGGCCATTAGTGCAAAAAAGAAACATACTGACAAAATTGTCCCCAAAATGTTGCAGCAAAATTGCATGTAAAATTTTGTATTAGTCAAGTTTGGGGTCAATAAGATATTTGTAAATAAATAAATACTTAATTTGGCAAGGGCCCTTTAAGTTAATCAAAAGTGACAGTAAATAATTTTACATTGTTACAAAAAATCTATTTCAAATGCATTCCTGAATCCTGAAAAAAAACCTATCACGGTTTTCACATATTAAGCAGCACAACTGTTTTCAACATTGATAATAATAAGAAATGTTTCTTGAGCACCAAATCACCATATTATCATGTGACACTGAAAACTGGAGTAATGACTGCTGAAAATTCAGCTTTGCATCAAAGAAATAAATTACATTTTAAAATATATTCAAATAGGAAGCAGTTATCTTAAATTGTAATAATATTTCACACAATATTATTGTTTTACTGTATTGTATTTGATCAAATAAGCACAGCCTTGGTGAGACTACTTTCAAAAACATTAAGATATCCTCCCGACCCCAAACTTTTGAAAGGTCTAGGCCTAGTTATACATATCACATAAGTAAGAGTTGATTTTATGAGTATGTTTTATAGTTCATACAGGCAAATAAGACCCTCAAAAATCAAATCCAGGACGCAAATATAGCCTCTTAACATCAAGCTTAATTTCTGACACTGGTCACTGCCTTTTCTGAAAACATACGAAAGAATCAAACATTGCATGCTAACTTTGTCAGTATGATTTCTGATATTCAAATGGCCCACAACGTAAATAATACATATACAAACCCACTTTAGATTTTAATGTCTGAATCAATTTCCCCTCATTCTGGAGTTTAAACAGCGCTAGCAAACAAAAGTATGCAAGAATGTACAGAGCCCTCCAAAAGGCAGGATCAAGGCATACGATTCTAGGATTTAAGTCTTTCAAGCCGAAGGTATTTCGGCAGGAAACCTGGGGTTTTCCCACCAGATATAATAACACTGATTTATGCCAATGACAGCAAATCTACTTTTAATTTTACGTCAGTGCTCCCCCACCCCATTTGAAACATACGCGTCTACTTCTCCAACCAGCGGCCCATTATGCTGTTGTAATACAGATAATGAATACACAGATAAAGCACAAACTCTCCCAAGACAATGGCCTTCCTATTGCAAGTGTGGATCATTTTCCTGAGAAAGTCAGGGTGTGTTTTGGCAAATTGCTCCAGATTCATCTATTAGGCATCCCCTTTCATTATCGAGTTTCCGCCGTCCATCTCTGGGGCGGGCTTATCGTGCGGCTGCCTCTCAATAGCCTGAGCCATTGCTAAGATTTCAGGTGCTGGGGGACTGGGCTCGCTGGAAACAGGTGTTCCCTCTGTTTGTGGGCCGCAGAGGTCCCGGGATGGAAGCATGGGAAAGGGCAGTCACCACCGTAGTTCTACATCAATGGGCAGCTAACAGTGAGCCATTGATTTCATGAATTCAGCTAAATTGGCATACTTAAGTAGAGGCTATAAGTAGCGGTAAGAAAGGGAAAAGGAGATGTCTTCCATCAGTAGGTTTAGGAAGTGTGAGTTGCTTTTAATGACATACCAGAGCTGGAGTGGAAGCATGCTGCACTGATCCCACCCCACATCCCCCGGTGTTTCCAGGGCTGCATCCGAAAACTCTAAAATGCTGCCTTCGGAGGCAGCATTCCAAGGCAGGAAGGCATCAAGGCACGTCCGAATCCAAATTCTGCTTTACTTCCCATCTCCGGAGGAACCTTCTTCTGATCGAATTTTGAAGGCAGCATAGATGTATCCTTCGCTGCCTTTGATATCCCACAGTCCTGTGCATTCCATTCCGTGATGGTTGAGCTAAAAAATAAAGATGGCGTCTGAAAGTTGCGTTTGGTAGTCAGTTTGTGTGTAAATGTATATTTCTGACTAACATTTTGCACTTTTTATGTTATTTCTAGATAGAAATCAGTACTATAATAATTAAATATTTGTTTAGTTATCACAAAAACTCGTTCTATTTTGTTGTAGATCATTAAACCGTTACGCTGCCTCAGAAGCCTGTCCGAAATCAGTTTCATGAGGTGCCTTCGTGCAAAAACGCTGCCTGCAAAGTCATTGCCTCATACGGCAGCGAGGCAGCAAGTCAGCTGCCTAAGTTTTCGGATGCAGCACAGAGCATCAACCATCAAGAATTCCAAGTATGATTGCGCACATTTGAAGGGTCAATTAATGGCTGAGGTGGGTGATGTGATGACTGGGAATGTTCTTACCTGAGAAGATCGGGATATTGACAGCATGGCCTCAGTCTATGGTTGCTTTCCTGACCAGCGTGGTGAGATCAAACACTGGTTCTATCACCTCTGGCCACACCTGTCAGAAACAAAAGTGATCAATGGAGCAGGTGTGAACGTTTAAATGTTTAGAGCTTGTTCACCTGCAGCCATGCCAGTGGAAATTGGGAGAAATATGCATATATGTCTTTAAATGTTTCAAATTGTGTTTAAATTTATGAATGACCTGGGGGGAAAAATAAGGAAATTAGTGTTTATTTGTATTTTGTAGATTAAAATTGTACTAAAATTAAAGACTTTTTTTTTACCCAGATAAATGCCTTTTTTTGTTTTTTGTCTCATTACAATATACTGACCATGATGATATTTAGAAGTAGTTTAAAATGAACAAATTATGGCAATTTTTATATTTTTAGCATTCTAGATTGGTTGGCCAAAGATGGGTGGGTTGTGATCTTAATACTAGGCAAAAACTGAGCTCATAAATATTAATTAGCTGAGCTGAAGTAATTTTCAGAGAGGTTTAGTAGGTCCTGCGTGTAGATGCCATAACTGCAAACAACATCTTTGCATGACAGACTTCGAGAAATCATTTAAAAAGTAATCATTTCCCAATTCTTCTTTGAAAGGCTACAAGTAAAAATAAATAAATATAAGGCAGCATAGATGTATCCTATATATATATATATATATATATATACA
>NW_015549582.1:1344517-1344969 GCF_001515605.1 Sinocyclocheilus anshuiensis
TATATGAAGAGTTCAGATGCAAAAGCCTCTAAGTGATTTCACTTTAATTGCATAGAAAATGCCCATTGCCATAAATTGCCATTTAGAGTAAAATTACTGAACCCAAACATAGGTAAACTTTGTCACAGGCACGAAGATATATCTTTCATTTTTATCAAGCTGAATGCTCACTAAAAACTGACAGTCATCACGTTTTCAAGTCATTTCATGTTTCATTTTGATGTGACACAAAGCAGTGATATCTAAGCAGGAGAGTTGTTTACTTACTTTATAATTAGCAGAGGCGGACAGTAACGAAGTAGCTACATTTACTTGATTATTGTACTTAAGTACACTTTTTGAGTATCTGTACTTTACTGTATGACTTTAACTTCACTACATTTGAAATACAAATATTGTACTTTTCACTCCACTACATTTCTATCAAGGTCCTCGAAGTAGAAAGTCGTTAC
>NW_015549582.1:1344983-1345665 GCF_001515605.1 Sinocyclocheilus anshuiensis
CGGACAGTAACTAAGTACATTTACTTGAGTATTGTACTTAAGTACACTTTTTGAGTATCGGTACTTTACTTGAGTATTATTTTTTCTGGGAACTTATGACTTTAACTTCACTACATTTGAAATACAAATATTGTACTTTTCACTCCACTACATTTCTATGAATGTCCTCGAAGTAGAAAGTCATTACTATGTAGCAGCTTTGAAAGTCAGTGGGTGATTTTTTTCTTCTCTAAAACATTACTTTCTTTTTTTCAGACAGCTTATCAGTTATCACTCTTGTAGGGCTACATGAAGTGATTTCCCATCATTTTTTGAACACTGACCAGTTGCAAATGTAATATTCATTTACAATTCAATAATAAGAAGTTAATATTGTGGTATATATTAGACATAATATTGTCTGATTTTGCTAAACTGTGTAAGTTAAAATATTACCTATAGCCACAGAAGAACTGTTGTGCGTCTCCTAATAAAACGCAATAGGTGTTGGACTTGAAGCAGCACTGCATAGACTGTTCTGTGTGTGACATCAAAGTAGGCTACTGCAAGAGCGAATAGAGCATTTTTAAAATGTTTGTTTTGGCGGCAAATAAGTCTGTTGCTGTTTTGCTTTTTTGTTAAAGCAGTGTTGCTGTTGTAAAGTTATACAGCTACAGTTGTGTTGCTGGGTTTTAAAGCAGGT
>NW_015549582.1:1345675-1348430 GCF_001515605.1 Sinocyclocheilus anshuiensis
TGTGCACACACTGTCAGAGCTGTGTGAGATCACTACCATCCTGCTTTTGTGGGGGTGGGTAGGGGTGTTAAATATTTGTTTAGTTTTTTCCCCATAGGTTTTTAACATTCTAAAAGCTCTTTATTCCAAAGATACTACAAGCTTGTCAGTGTATTCAGTAGGTGTACTTAAGTAGAAATCTGTCTTTACAACTTTCACTTGTAATGGAGTAAAATTTGACCAGCAGTATCTGTACTTTCACTCAAGTAATAGAGTTGTGTACTTTGTCCGCCTCTGATAATTAGTCAATAACACCATCATTTTCTTCATTCAGGCCGAGAGCTCGCACGAAAACAAGAGGCGGGATTTATCACACAAACCAATCACATCCAATCATAACCGATCATATCCAATTATAGCGCGACGGAGTCATTGCCTCCTCTCACATGACTTTCCCCCATTCATCTCAATGAGCCTCCAGAAAAGTCGCGGCACGCTTTAGGGCAGGGGTGTCCAAACTCGGTCCTGGAGGGCCGGTGTCCTGCAGAATTTAGCTCCAACTTGCCTCAACACACCTGCCTGGAAGTTTCTAGCATGCCTAGTAAGACCATGATTAGCTGATTCAGGTGTGTTTGGTTGGAGCTAAACTCTGCAGGACACCGGCCCTCCAGGACTGAGTTTGGACACCCGTGCTTTAGGGTCTCTGTAGAAAGTCTATGGACCGAAGGGAGGCAAGCCTCCGGCTGTAACTTTACCTGCAGGTGTTGCTGACAGTGTTACTTCATAAAAACGTGTGTTAAACCTCTCTTTAAAAAAAGAGTGACTTTTAATGTCATATTTAGTCATATTTGCGTTGTTTTATTTTTGTAATATCGATTATTTTCTCATCCACTTTTGAGGAGAGGAGACACTGCCTCCCTTGCCTGAAACGCCCTTGATACAGTATATATATATATATACACACACACACACACACACACAAATACACACACACACACACAAATTGCAGAAGTGTTATTTCATTGTGGCCAAAATGAACAGCTTTTAAATAAATAGGGAAGCTATGTCTACATGTAGAGTTTACAGTACATTCATAAACTGAAGTGAAATCACGTGCAAACTGAGAAAAAAATACATTTGCAAATTCCAGCCTCTTCGTTCCAATCTGTGCACAAGTGATAATATATAGATGGGACTGTCATTAAAACAGTTTCGTGCTCCTTGTGGATTCATTTGCACTGACCCAGAATGCAGTATTTTCTTAACACTAGCAGCAGGCCGCTTTGATGTTATCTGCCTGTCCAAACAGCCCGACTGGCGCTCGTGGAGTGCAGCGCCTGCGCTCGATCTGCCGCGGTGGACGGAGGAACCATATTAATCATCCTGAAGTCTGCGAGAGCGCCGTCATAAATCGCGCGGCAAGGTCCTTAACGGAGAGAGTCCCTAGACGGCCTCTCCTCATTCATCAACACGCTCTGACTCCGGATGCAGGGTAAATACAAGGGAGGAATATGGGGATGGCTGGGGCTTGTGATGTTGAGCATATCGAGGAGGCTGTAATGACTTTATACCACTATGAGTGATGCTATTTTCCTTCGCTCTAACCTCACGAACAATAAATAGTCGTCAAAACCCGGTAATGTTTTACTCAAGTGAGTGTTCTTGCAGTGCTGGAGGATGGTGGGGGAACTGAGAAGTCCGATTTTTTTTTGTCCGAATCGGCTCTTTTGAACTTAGAATAGTTCGTTTCAAATAACCGATTCAGATGTTGCCAATACGTAATTGCGTCGGCACGTTCCTCCACGTGCGGCATATTTCATGCTTTGCTGAAGAAATGTGGACTATATTGCTGGTTATGATGTTTTTATCTGATTAATTTACGTTGCATTTCGCTCCATCGTCAGTTCACTCCAAATGCTTTTACTATCAGTCAGGGCCGCATTAAGACCTTACAGGGCCCCGGGGCTATGACTTACTGCAGGGCCCCCTATTACAAATATAATATAATGTATATATAGCTTTAAATAGGATTTTGATAGGATAAAAATATATATTATATCAAAAAATATATTATATTTGTAATAGGGGGCCCTGCAGTAAGTCATAGCCCCGGGGCCCTGTAAGGTCTTAATGCGGCCCTGACTGATAGTAAAAGCATTTGGAGTGAACTGACGATGGAGCGAAATGCAACGTAAATTAATCAGATAAAAACATCATAACCATATATATATATATATATATAGCTTTAAATAGGATTTTTATCCAATCAAAATTTTTATGCATTGAAATTTTATGATTCAATATTTAAAAAAAATAAAAATAATAAAAATAAAAATACTAGCCTAAGTAAAAACAAGCTTATACTTAAGACAAGTAAACAGACACAAATTACAAAAAATAGACCTAATTGTGCATTCCAATTATTCTCAATCAAACTGCAGTTGGGTCATTTTGATTAAGTTAAAAAATGACAAAAAAAATACAGCTAACTAACACAATAAAAGACAATAAAAACATGATAACATAATAATAAAAAACATGATTTTTTAAAATTTTAATAAACTGAGTTATCTGTTTTTGCAAATAAACTCTTCATATATTTGGCACAATACTGGAACCCCAACAGTTGCTGGGGCCCCATGACTTTCATAGTATGAAAAACAAAATACACTACTGGAGTCAATGGGCAGAAACTTTCTAGTTACGAACATTCTTCAAAATATCTTCTTTTATGTTGAGGAGAACAAAGAAATTCATACAGGTTTAGAACAACTTG
>NW_015549582.1:1348753-1355023 GCF_001515605.1 Sinocyclocheilus anshuiensis
ACTGTTTTTATCTGCTCCATGTGCCCGGTTCACTTGCTGTTCCAGCAACTACTACTCCATCATCAGCTTTAGTAAAATAACCTGATAGCTAGGAATTTTACTGACTATCTAACTCATGTTTTCCCCTCTCTCCTAATTTTTTTTGTTAGAATAGCCCCTCTCTCACTTTCTTGTAGAATAGTTTACATTTTTACTTATCGAAGATTGTTCTTTGCATGACAATTTCCAGATTATAACAGAACGAAGTGAAGAGAGGTGAATGCGGACATTGCAGCGATCACCTGATTGATACGTGGTGCACGGGTCGTTCAAAAGTAAAAATATAGAATAAATGCATTTGATTGGTAAACCAAATTCAAACGTTACATTTTAATCTCTAAAGGTAATGCATGGGATATATGGAAAAGCTCCACTAAATAATAGCGCTAATATGTGAGGGGCGGGGCTTTGGCAATCGGCGCTACCGATGACCAGTCAAAATATCCCACAGCCAATCACGGGCCCCCTCCTTGTCTGGGCCCGGGGCTTCAGCCCCGCCTAGCCCAATGGTTAATGCGGCCCTGCTATCAGTTCTCTCAACATTTTCGGTTAATTGCGAATTGGACCTGTCCTAGACGGTTCCCAGTATAATGATTTGGTGACTAGAGAATCACCCATACTGATTCAGTTACATTCGTGTACAAATCTTTCTGGTTTTATGAACAGGTTCAACTGATTCTATGAAAAGATCCTACTCAAAATTTGATTCATTTATAATGCACGTGGAAGTATGTCTGCTTATCTTTAATATTAGATATAGGGCATAGCAGTATGAACGATTAGTTAGACCAGTGGTTCTCAAACTTTTAACAGACTCTTCCACTTAGACTGCAGACACACCTTTTCCATTAAAGGGATAGTTCACCCAAAAATCTAAATTCTGTCATTAATTACTCACCCTCATGTCGTTCCATACCCGTAAGACCTTCGTTCATCTTCGGAACACAATTTAAGATATTTTTGTTGAAATCTGAGAGCTTTCCGACCCTCCCATAGACAACAAGGGTCCTTACACGATCAAGACACAGAAAAGTACCAAGATGATCGACAAAGTAGTACATGTGACATCAGTCGTTCAACTGTAATGTTACCACACTAAGAGAATTTTTTTTTTTTGCGCAAAGAAAACAAAAATAACCACTTTATTACACATTTTCGTCTCTACTGCGTCTCTTGTGGACGCGCGTTCATGGCAGTACCATGACGCAAGCGTGTGGCGGCACCGACGCTGACCCAGATCTGGCGTTTGACAACACCACGCTCAACTCTCTGTTCTGGCACGGGGCCAATTACCATCGCACCCCGTGGACCTCCCAGACACCACGGGACTAAGCTGGAGGGAAGGAATCCTCCGGTGTCTGGAGAGTGTCCGGCCCCGAGCCAGAACCAGCCCAGCAGCCGCGGCATCCTTCATCCCACCGGCCATTCCCGAGTCAAGCCCGCCGGCGTTACCGTTGTCAAGTCCGCCGGCCGCTGCAAAGTCAAGCCTGCCGGCTGCCATTGATGCAAGCCCGCCGGTCACAGTAACGACAAGCCCGCCGGCTGCCCAGTTCCCCCATAACCAAAGGAGGAGGATGAGGAGAAAAGGACCGTTCTCTGCTTTCATCCTAGCCCCAGAGCTCGCTCCAGTGTTGGCTCCAGCCCCTGAGTTGGCTCCAGTGCCAGCTCCTTGAAAGCGCCTTGCTGTGCCTGCTCCTCCAGTGCCAGCTCCTCGTAAGCGCTTCACAGTTCCCAGTTGAGCCCAGGGAGGGCTCCTGATCCCCCGTTGAGCCCAGGGAGGGCTCCAGATCCCCAGTTAAGCCCAGGGAGGGCTCCAGATCCTTAAGTAAGCACAAGGAGATCTCCAGTCCCCGGTTATGGCCCACGGAGGGCCTTGGAGCAGCATACCCCTCAGCCATCCTATCATATGCATGCTGTGTATGTGCATGCAGTCGGTTTTGACCACAAAAGATGAGGCAATTTGATGAGATGTCATGTATTTTCCTGTTTCTACACTATAAGCAGCATTTTGCTTGTCAGAAATACATGCTCGATTTTAAAATAACTTTAAGTTGGGGGTAGAATTAAACAAGCAGCATAACTCAACATTTTTATTTATTTATTTTGCATACCCCCTCTGTCACCTCACGTACCCCCAGGGGTGCACGTACCCCAGTTTGAGAACCACTGAGTTACCGGGGAATCACTTTCATAATGACTAAATTATACAATTTTCATTTTTAGTTGTTATTTGTGTTAAGTTTCATGTGATTTTTTTTTTGTTTGTTTTTTTTTTTTTGTTTGTTTTACTGCAAGTGTGCAATTGTGTAATTTTAAGTGTGTAATTTGTCCAACTTTATAAAAATAACTTTTTACGTTACATATGAGTAGTTGTTGCAGAACTTGCTGATTCAATTCTAGGTTAGGTGTTTGCGCCTTGCTATGTAATTGCTAATGTGTTCTGAGTGAAAAGAGATGGTATGAAAATGATAAAGAACCAAAAAATTTGTGATTTAATTGATTTCATATTCACAACAAATGAAGCAAACAAATTAAACCTCAGTATGGATTAATCTTGACTTTCAGGCTTATACCTTGTACCTCTACTCTGTTATCTTGTTTTTCCAGGGCAGGAGCTACATTGCCCTGAGCAACCCACAAGAACAGCTCATCAACACTCTGAGTCCTTTCATGTTTGTACCTCCAGCTCATAAAATGGCTGTGGTTAGGAGTGGCTCATCACTGCAGTGTGTGAGTGATGACTCTCTCAAGGGCCAAGACAATAGCCGTAGTCAGGTTACACTCTTGGACACGTCCCCAGCACACACACTTGTGCCTGTATGTGGAGTTTTTCACGCACATATGCATTAAGACACATGCCTCCAAGACATCATTTACAGCAGTGTCAAAAATTACAGTTGCTCACTTTCAGTGTGAGAAATAATTTTAGACAGAATTGTATGGAAGCTTATTTCTGCCACAAAATAATTAAAAAAAGTATTTGTGACCTTTTTCACACAATTCTGACATTTTTTTCTCACAAATCGGAGTTTATATTTCACAATTTGTACTCCAGAATTGATATAAATTTGCAATTCTGAGAATTGTGTCAGAATTGTGAGATAATCTTAACCTCAAGATAATCTCATTACAAATTACCTTTTTTATTTTTTTTTATTTCATCGCAAAATCATAAAACACAATTTTGACTTTTTTCTTGTAATAGTGAGTTTCTATCTAAGACTTTTTTGTCTCAATAAGAAGTGTGTTTTGTGTTTGTGCCTCACAATAAAAATAATAAGAATATTTTATATCTCACTAATATATTTATATCTCACAATTCTGACTTGTTTTCTCGCAATTCTAGAGAGAAAAGTCAGAATAAAAGCAAATTTTTATCTCACAATGATTTTTTTTTTTAGAATTGTGAGATATAAACTCTGAATTGCAATAACTGAACTGCAATATATAAATTTGCAATTCTAAGGAAAAAGTCTTATTATGAGTTTATAACTTACAATTGCAAGGTATAAACAAGATATAAAGTTTGATAAGAAAAGTCAGAATTGTGAGATATAGAGATATATAACTCACAACTGCAAGAAAATGGTGTTTTGTATTTCTGCTACAGTATAAATTTTTATCTCACAATTCTGACTTTTTTCTCAGAATTCTGAGTTTATATCTCACAATTTGGACTTTAGAATTTATATAAACTTGCAATTCTGGGGGGAAAAAACTGTCAGAATTGTGAGATATAATTTAATAATTGCATGGAAAAAAAGTCAGAATTGTGAGATAAAATGTCGCAATTACCTTTTTAATTTTTTTTTATTCCATGGCAGAAACACAAAACACAGTTAAATTGCAAGATCATATCTCACAATTCTGACTGTTCTCCTCAAAATTCTGTGTTTATATCTTGCAGTTCTGAAGTCCGAATTGTAACTTAGAATTGCAAGGGGAAAAAAAACAGAATTGTGAGATATAAATGTTATTTAGTGGCAGAAACACAAAACACAATTCTGACTTTATTTCTTAAGTTTATATCTCACCATTCAGAGTTTCAGAACTGCAAGTTTATATCTCGCAATTGCTTTTTTTCTCAGAATTATAAACTCGCAATTCTGAGTTTATATCTTACCATTCAGAATTACAAGAAAAAAAATTGAATTGTAAACTCTGTCTTTTTTCTAAGAATTTCAAGAAAAAAAGTCTGATAAAAAAGTATTTTTATTTATTTATTTATTTTAAATTCTGTGGCAGAAATAAGCTTCCATATCATCATCATCATTATTTACAGAAGTTTATTGTATCGTCCCTCTGGTGTTCTGAGAACTCCTAAGGTAAAACCACATATTTGAAGAGAATTAAACATATGTTGAAAAATGTCTCAGGTTACGTATGTAACCCTAGTTCCTCGAGGGAACGAGACGCTGCGTCGGAAACGCTAGGGGAACGCCCTTCAACGTGATGGGCTCTGAACCTCGTGTGTAATCAGACCAATAGATGGGCGAGACGTCACGGCAGGTGACGTAATGACCAGGAAGCTATAAAAGCACGTGCGGTGAGACCAACGTCAGCTCCTAGGAATTAAGCAAGCGCTGGCAGGGATGCCGGAAGTATGGCACCGAGACGCAGCATCTCGTTCCCTCGAGGAACCATGGTTAAATACGTAACCTGAGACGTTCCTCTTCAGGAACTCGAGCTGCGTCGGAAACGCTAGGGGAACGAGAATGCCCACGCCGCCAGACTTCTAAGTCTCTGCCTAGTGTGGAAGCCTGCACAGCTAGGGCGAGAGGACAGAAGAGCCGGGAGTGGCTCGCAAGTCTAGACCATAAACCTAACAAAGGTAAGGGGCGTGGACCAACCACACACACACAGAGCGCTTGCTGAATGACAAAAAGCTGACGTTGGTCTCACCGCACGTGCTTTTATAGCTTCCTGGTCATTACGTCACCCGCCGTGACGTCTCGCCCATCTATTGGTCTGATTACACACGAGGTTCAGAGCCCGTCACGCTGAAGGGCGTTCCCCTAGCGTTTCCGACGCAGCTCGAGTTCCTGAAGAGGAACAGAGCCACCACCCTCTAATTCACTGGCCTACACACAAAAGAATAAACAACACATAAGTGGTTTCCCAGGCTCTTGATGAGGACTGGATGAGAATCTCAAGGTTATAACACTGGTTCCCTGTGCGGGGCAGGACAGAGGGACAGAAAGTCCATCATCGGAACCACACTGGACTTGTCCTCACTCTGGCAACCTAACAAAGCCTTCCAAAGACAAATGACATGCACACAAAGAAAACACAGGTGGCTATAGACCACCTGGAGAAAAAGAGAGAGATGGAGAGAGAGAGAAATGGGTGGCTCCCCTTTGAACTTTCAGCTTAGTGGGTAAACCGGGTAACCCACCCACCCCCAACAGTCTTCTGGTCAGAATGCTTTGACCAATATGTCTATGACCGGCTACAGTGGTCGGCTGTTTTGTGACCTAACTGGCTTTTGGGGAAAAAAATTTAAATAATAATAATAATAATAATGATAATTATAATAATAATAATAATAATAGAAAATGTGAAGTGTGACTCCTCATGGTATAAAAGTGTATAAAAACAAACATTATGGATAGACATACTATTTGAATATATTAGCATTATTTAAAATGTCTTGTCCTGAATTGACATATTGCCCAAAAACGTCTCAGGTTACGTATGTAACCATGGTTCCCTGAGTAGGGAACGAGACACTGCGTCCTCTAGGGGTCGCTATGGGGAACACCTCATCGTGACCTGTGTCTGAACAATCATACTAAGTCTTGGCCTGTCACACAGGGGCTACCGCACACTCTGCATCTGCTAAAGGAACTGTCTCAACAGACCCCTAGTAGCAACACCCTGTTAAAGTAGGTATCCAGAGGATACATAGGTGGAGTGGTGCCCAAGGCGGAACCGGGGTTTTAAACCACTATGCTGGAGTGGCTAGCAGTAAATCTGTAGCTGAGGGAGCAAATATCCAGCTCTCAAATGAGAGGGAGCTCGACCCACAGCATGTTCCAATGGTGGAACAGCTAGCAGTAATAAACACTGCAAGTCAAGTACCCGGTTTCTGAACCCAGCAGAGGGGGTGCTCACCGAGGACCTACCCTAGAAAAGGACAGAAACACACAGGTCCCGGGAAAACACTGCAAAGAAACTAGCAGAAGGGTTATACACACAACCACCAGTCTCATTAGATACACATATATATTC
>NW_015549582.1:1355246-1355791 GCF_001515605.1 Sinocyclocheilus anshuiensis
GCAGGGCAGGAGGATTGGGAAGGCTCAGCCTCAGCTTCTTTGCCCTCCTCAGACACTTCCTGCTTTTGCTGGGCTGATCCCAGCAGAGCACTGGCCCCTGAATCAGACAAGGTTAATGAAATAACATCATCCTCCAGCGGCTCACTCTCGTGCACAGCCGACGATCGCGAAAGGGAATCCCCTCTTCAAACTCATCGGCCAGATCCACCTGCGATCCCCACGAGCTCATTCTCCTCCGTGCCTCAGCTGCGGCGGGTACTGAATCGCGGGATGCAGATGGTTGCCCCTCTTTCCTCGAAAAAAGAGACAAACAAGAGCGGAGCTTTTTCATTGGAAAAACGCTCGCAGTGGATGCCGATTGCCCCTCAGAGACATCGCGTGCGTGCTCTTCGCCCAAACAAATAACGCATAGATCGTGTGTGTTATCGGATGTTAAACAACGTCAACATGGATGCACACATCCTTAAACGCTTTGCTAGTGCTCGCCATAATGAGATAAATAGAGATCGCTCTTACCACAGAAATGCACGCTTCAAACAAAACAG
>NW_015549582.1:1355853-1361977 GCF_001515605.1 Sinocyclocheilus anshuiensis
TCATCGGCCAGATCCACCTGCGATCCCCACGAGCTCATTCTCCTCCGTGCCTCAGCTGCGGCGGGTACTGAATCGCGGGATGCAGATGGTTGCCCCTCTTTCCTCGAAAAAAGAGACAAACAAGAGCGGAGCTTTTTCATTGGAAAAACGCTCGCAGTGGATGCCGATTGCCCCTCAGAGACATCGCGTGCGTGCTCTTCGCCCAAACAAATAACGCATAGATCGTGTGTGTTATCGGATGTTAAACAACGACAACACGGATGCACACATCCTCTAAACGCTTTGCTAGTGCTCGCCATAATGATATGAATAGAGATCGCTCTTACCACAGAAATGCACGCTTCAAACAAAACAGTCAATGAAGACAAAGAAGAGGATGATGTGTTCTCCCGGCGCCTATTTATACTACAGTCGCATCGGTAGTGACGTCATGGCTGTCGCCGGCCAACGTGTTGTTGGTGTTTTCAATGTATGCTTCAGACACGGGTCACGACGAGGCGTTCCCCATAGCGACCCCTAGAGGACGCAGTTCGAAGTTCCCATGAAAGGGAACTATAAAAGTCTATTTTTTTTTCTTTTTTTACAAATTATTGATTATTTTGGTGTTATCTGCAAAATCCTTTTCTAAATGCAGTATCAAGGGGATCCTTAATTTTTTTTTAATTAACGCCACAATAGGAAGTAAATCTCATTAAACAGCATTCTTTAAATTAGATACTTATTTGTTTAATATACACTACCTTTAAAAAGTTTACAGTAAAAATATTTGTATGTAAAAAAAAATTCTACCTTAAATAAATGCTGTTCTTTTGAACTTTCTATTTGTCAAGGAATCTTGAAAAGAAATGTATCATGGTTTCCATAAAAATATTATGCCGCACAACTGTTTTCAGCATTGATAATAATTAAAAAAAAATTATTGAGCACCAAATCAGCATATTAGTGTTACGTTGCTACTGTGTTGGAGCACGGAGCGAGGAACGAGGAGACGAAGAGTACATCAATAAGGAGATTTTAATGACTTCAAGGGAACCAGGAAAACACACGTAGCTGAGAACGCTGACACACACAGACATTCACAATACCGGACACCGAACTGATAACATGGAACACTATTTATACAAATGACATGACGATGGGATGACGAGACACACCTGGGATCAAAAGAACTGAAAAGGGGACACTGGGAACAAATAAGGACAGGAACGGGAAGGACCAAACATGGGCATGGAAACACATGGGGAGCAAAACACACACAAAACACGGAACAGAGTCTGACATCACTCCCCCCTCCCGGAAGGCGCGTCCGGCGCCGTAACAATTCCATCAGGGAGTGGGTGCCCTGGAGGCTGGTGCAGGAATGGGACACGGGGAATACCTCCAGGGCGGATCAGGCAGTCCAGGTTACCATGGCGGCACAGGGAGCTTGTGGCGCCATGGCGGAGCAGGCAGACTAGGAAGCCATGGTGGAGCAGGCAGTTCAGGAGGCCATGGCAGAACAGGGAGCTCAGGAAGCCATGGCGGAACAGGCAGTTCAGGAGGCCACGGCGGAGCTGGGAACTCAGAAGGCCATGGCTGGACGGTCTCCGTGGCCTTGGCCTCGCCACTCAGCCCGGCCACTACAGCTGGGAACTCAGGATGCCATGGCCGGACGGCCTCCGTGGCCTTGGCCTCATCACTCGGCCCGGCCACTACGGACGGACCCATACTACCCCCCCCCAAAATCCTTGGGGAGAATATCATCTTTAGAGGCCCTCCGTAGGCCTAACTCGGGAACTGTGGCCCTCCCTGGGCTTGACTTGGGGACTGGAGCCCTTCTTGGGCTGGACATGGGAACTGGAGCCCTTTCTGTGCTAGACACGGGGACTGGAACCTTCTCTGGGCTCAACTCGGGAACTGGAGCCCTCTCTGGGCTAAACTCGGGGAAGGTAGCCCTCACTGGGCTAGACTCAGGGACGGGAAACCTCTCTGGGCTAAATTCGGGGACGGGAGCCCTCACTGGGCTAGACTCGGGGACGGGAACCCTCTCTGGGCTAAACTCGGGGACTGGAACCCTCTCTAAGCTAAATTCGGGGACTGGAGCCTTCTCTGGGCTAAACTCGGGAACAGGAGCCCTCCGTGGGCTAAACTCGGGAACAGGAGCCCTCCTTGGGCTGCATTCGGGGGCTGGAGCCGACACTGGAGAGAGCTCTGGGGCTGGAGCCGACACTGGAGCAAGCTTCTCCTTCTTCGATTCCCCTTTAGGTTCGGGGTGAAAGGCGTGGTCGGCGGGCTTGAGTGAGCCGCGGCCCGCGTGCTTGACTGAGGAATGGCCGGCGGGCTGGAGAGAGCCACGGTGGGCTGGTTCTGGCTCGGGCCTGGACACTCCCCAGACACCGGTAGATCCCTTCCCTCCAGCATAGTCCCTTGGTGTCTGTGAGGTCCATGGGGCGATGGTAGTTGCCCCCGATCCAGAACAGAGAATTGATGGTGGCGTCATCCAATGCCGTCACCGCGACGAGCCCGCAGAATTCCCAGGCATACTCGAAGAAGGGGAGATCTCGACGGGCTAAGGCGGAGAAACGAGCGGCAATTTCCATGATCTCAGGGGGAAACAAACGGAAAACCAAAACGCTTTTAAAAACTGAAAACAAACACGGGGAGAGGGGGCGCCGCTTACTGTCCTTGGTCTGGTATTCTGTCACGTTGCTACTGTGTCGGAGCGCGGAGCGAGTAACGAGGAGATGAAGAGTACATCAATAAGGAGATTTTAATGACTTCAAGGAAACCAGGAAAACACACGTAGCTGAGAAGGTTGATACATGCAGACATTCACAATACCAGGCGCCGAACTGATAGCATGGAACACTATTTATACAAGTGACATGACGATGACGATGAGCTGACACACCTGGGATCAATAAAACTGAGAAGAGGACACCTGGAACAAATAAGGACAGGAACGGGAAGGACCAAACATGGGGAGCAAAACACACACAAAACACGGAACAGAGTCTGACAATTAGAATGATTTCTGATGATCATGTGACACTGAAGACCGGAGTAATGGCTGCAGAAAATGTATCTTTGTCGTCACAGAATTAAAGTACATGTTAAGTATATTAAAATAGAAAACAGTTATTTTAAATTGTAATAATATTTCACAATAATACTGTTTTTAATTGTATATTTGATCAAAAGTGGCCTATATATACATATTGTGTATGCAGTCATAACTGTATTAATTGTTAGATTAAATTGAATATATATACAGTATATGTATATACTTATGTTTATAAATTAATTTGTTACTATGCACAACCTTTGAAGTTAGTTAGTGAAAAGTTGGTGAAAAACATAAAATATAAGCTGTCAGGATGTTTGTTACATAATGTTTTAGTTTGTCAGTATCCATTGCCTACAGGTTTTGTAGTTCCAGGTTATGTTTCATAATAATGTTTCACTGCTGACCCTTTGTTCACCAGGCCTTTGATCAATATTGTTTGATAATTAATGGAGTTGTTACACTCACTAATCCAATTACATGCTTTGCTCCCTGAAAGGTCTCGGTCTGATCAAGATTAATTTCTAACGGAGGGCTACTTCTCTATCCACCTTTGAACTGAGAGATATGTTCATCACTGACCTCCATCAATTTCATTCTGCAGAAGCCTTTCTGACAACAGCGCAACCCTCAGGTCTGACCGTCTGGGAGTTGAGTGGAGCCCAGTGGGAGATTTTCAACCCTGTAGATCTTTATTGGAGCATCCAGAGAAGAAAAACGAAACTGCTTTGGCTTTCAGAGCCATACAATATATGAACTGAACCTAACTCATACTACACAGACTTTAAAGACCTCTGGACCAGATTAGACCCTCTAATTGCTGTAACAGGCCAAGCAGTTTCCCAAAGGAAGAGTTAAAGGAATATTCCTGGTTCAGTGCAAGTTAAGCTCAATCAAAAGAATTTGTTGCATAGTGTTTATTACCACAAAAAAATTATTTCGATTCATCCCTCGTTTTCTTTTTTTTTTTTAAAAAGCAGGAGGATTTAAAAGCAGGTATGAGGTGATACATTAGGTAATGATAATATAAGGTTATGATTTAATACAAGCAGATCTGTTAAAAATTGTGTATTATCTGTTAAGCTATTTAAATCATCACTTTTAAAGTAATTTTAGGGTTTATGGTGTTGTTTTGTCATGGCATCAATGTTGTAAAATTAGTTATAACTACACAGAAAAGGTTAGTAAGTAAAAATCATTTTAAAGGGAAAATCAACTCCAAAATGAAAATTCTCACCCATATCATTCCAAACTTTTCTGACTTTGTTTTTATGCGAACATAAAAGAAGATATTTTGAAGGATGACAGTAACTAAACAGTTTCTGTTCCCATGGACTTCCATTGTATTTCTGATAATAGAAGTTAATGGGAACCAAATCTGTTTGGTTTAATTTTTGTGGCTATACTATTGAAACAGTGAGTATGTATTGTTAACAAATTGGCCCTATTCATGTCCATTTTAAGGGACTCAACTTTAACCCATAGTTTTGCTCTTTTTTTTTTTTTAATAAAGTGAAAATTCATTTTGTAATAAACATTAGGTCACAAGTGCTGTCAATTGAGCTTAACGTATACTCTTATTGGTTTTCTTTTGTATTGTATAGATTATACTATTGTCCGAATTTCCAGTGACCATTACAAAAAAAAATGAAGCCATTAATCGCAGGAATTGTGTTTTATTCAGACACAGGATTTTAAGATTTCTGTACATGATTTTTCTACATGAGTTGGGAAGTTTATCAAAGTGTGGCAGAAACTCTCCATTCCTCACCTATTGAACCTCCAGTCTGAAATAGGTTTCAACTTTGTGACATTACTGGCATAAATCCTCACATCCCGTGAAGACTGTCTGCAAGTGACTTCAGTGGCTATCATAAAGTGAAACAGACAGTCTTAATTGCTGTTCCTCAAGGAAACGGGACTAAAATATTTGCATAATTTCACAGAAGGCAGAGGAAATTGCTAAAACATGTGAGCCAGAATCCGTGTGCAACCCAATACCTGTTCAGCCTGGCTCTTGGGTGCCACCCAGTGCCGAATGTGCCAAGAAGGGCACGTGTATGTGTGTGTGCGTCCAATCAGAAGGAAAAGGTCACGGGCCAATCTTATCTCGCCTTTCTCCCACAATCCCAAGCGAGAGCCTGTCAAAGTTGCACCAAAGTCTGCATATTAAATGCAGAGAGAGTGTTGCGTTTCTTATTTTGTGACATTTCAGATATATTTCTGCGATTGCGTTGGGTTTCACTCTTTACTCGTTAAAGATGATGTCCAATGCTTTCTTAAACAAGTGTGTCTGTTTTTTAAGGTTTCTAGCATTTCCCTAAGAAAATAGGTGAAACCGAGCAACAAAGCATCTAAGATTTGCAGTCAATCGTATTAATTTCATAAACAGCGTTTGTACCACAGTGAAACGGAGAGTAATGCCATGGCTGTTAGCCCATAGTCTTTTCTTTTCCCACACAGATGCAGACAGTCGTGGGTGGAAGGCACAGCTGAGCGGAGTAATTAAGCCCACATCAGACATGTGGAAAAGGCATAGAGAGCATAGAGTCCTCGGTGGAGCGCATATGAGCACTTCATATGGATCTATAGGGAGACACAACTCACATAGATACCAGCCTCACTCAGATGACGGTAACAGTTTGTCACCTTGTAAAGTGAGGAAAGAAAAGTAAGCTGTCATGAATCATGAGGGAATATAGTGTCTTTTTGTTTGCCGTCGGAGGAATAAAGGCCAGTGAATGGAGCAGTGATTTCTACAGTCTAGGGAACTGGTGAATTGTGGGGTATGAAATAGACTGTGAGGGTTGTTTAAGCCTCTATAGATGGTTAACATAAATCTTTAGTTTTTAGTTGTGGATTTGGATTTCGGTCCATGTTCATGGGAATGATTTTAAAAGGAAGTTTTTGAGACTGTTTGAGAGAACGGAACCAAGGGCAGAATATGCATGAACGAAATGAAATAGATTGGATAGGAATAGGCCTTTATCAGGAAAACACCCATTAATCTGCAGTGTTGGGGAAAGTTACTTTTAAAAGTAATGCATTACAATAATGCATTACTCCATAAAAAAAGTAACT
>NW_015549582.1:1362234-1380131 GCF_001515605.1 Sinocyclocheilus anshuiensis
ATATTCTCTTGTAAATTAAAAAGTAATGCGTTACTTTACTAGTTACTTGAAAAAAGTAATCTGATTACGTAACTTGTGTTACTTGTAATATATTACCCCCAACACTGTTAATCTGGAATTAATGTTGTATTCTATTAATTCATTAGGATTTTACATAATAGCAGTATTTTTTTTTTCTTCAATACATAAACTACAATAGCTACACATTCACTGAATACATTGGTAGATGTTTGATCTTAGATGTTAGATGTTTGCCTACTATTTACTGTATTTTTCAGGTAAGAAGAGAATTTCTGAATTTTTTATTTATTTTAATTTGTCTTTTCAATTTAGTTTCAGTTTTCTTTTCGGTTTAGTTTTCATCATTTTTTATTTCTATTATTGTTAGGTTTTGTCAGTTTTTTTTTTTTTTTTGTTTATTTTGTTTTATGCTTAGTATTTTGGGGCTGGTTAATGTGCAAGGTACTGTAAGTTAATGTGCAAACCGGTATCATTTAAATATTTTATTTTCATGTTTAATGCAGGAAGTAGTAAATGTAAAAATGTTATAATATACCATAAAAGCTAAAGCTAAAATTAATTTGTGATATATTTTATTTAATTGCTAAAATGTTTTTGTTTAGTTTTTGCTTTAATTTTCTCTAATGATAATAACAATGTTTGACTGTTGTTCCAGCAAGGTATTCACATTTAGTTCTCTTAAACACATGGATGTAAATGCTGCAACTAGTTCCTGCTATTCTAATTTTTTAAGTTTGATGGAAACAGCTACTAAAGGAGCTGTTACAGAAAATGCGTTCTTGTGGCCTAAAGCAGTCTCTCTGTGTCTTGTCATGCATGGCCTTGCTGCTCCCCTCTGGATTAGCTATCTGTTTGGTGCAGGTTCTGAGGCAGCCTTGGACCTTGTTGTTTGTCTCTTTCTGCACCAGTTGCTGGGCAAACAGTCAGTCCTCATCTTTGCTCACTCATCCCCTGACTTGAGCTTTGATCTGAGGACCCCTAAGGGCCCCTAAGGTCCCAAACCAGAGTGGAGGTCAGGGGCCTTTGTCCATCCTACCCTTGCCACAGTGGCTACACTCATTACACAATGCAAACAACACCACGGCTACTGTTAAAACACATCACCTTGACACAAAGCTACATGCACACCTTTCAATTTTTGCAAAGCAGATGCATTGGAAATAAATGCATGTATGTATGAACTTCTCTTAGTTCTTGCTTGTTTCGTGATACTTTCGAAGTGAAATGTTCATAGTTGCACAAAAAGTGTGTTATCCAAAAGAGATTATATGAATCTGGTGATGTTTTATTATGTTGGTTGTTGTATCTACTTGTGGCAGTTTGGAAATAAAATGTCCAGTGAGTGGCAATGAAAGATTAATGCTCTATCGTGTTTGAAAATAATGATCCACTTTTGCTAAATCCTACCCTAAACCGAACCGATAGTGTTAAAAAAGCAAACGTGAGATAAAAACACACTGTGCCATTTTAGCTTGCTTTTAAAAGTCTTTGAGCTCCTTTATCGTGACTCATGTTTCACAGACTCGCATCCGAGCTCTTTGTATCACAAGCGCAACAATGTACCAGGTGAGCTACCGAGTAAGTTTACTATGTCAGAAAAGCCATACATACGGAGCTGATTATGCGATACAAATATCAATATGTATTAGTTTATGAATCATGCACTATGGTAAGATTGTTTTGAGGTCATAACATAGTATTGCGCAAGAAACCTTGCAAAAAATAAAATAAAATAAATACAAAAAAATATTTATTTGATAATCTGTCCCATAATCATAATTTGTGTAAAAAAAAAATAACACCATAATTTTTGGTGTTATACTGTCACTAGTGTTCATTTCAACAGGAAACTGCAGTGAATTGTATGTATAGGTATGTTTTTTGGAGTTTTGCAAAAATAAAGGTTCCAAAATGGGATTTTCGCCCCACTGCCATGTACCCACTTTTTGGTTTCCCAAAGAAACTATCAGTGAACAGTTCTTAAAGGGATAGTTCCTCCAAAAATGAAAATGCTGTGATCATTAGGGCCTTTCGCACCGCGGGAACCTTTTCATAGTACCAGAACTAATTGTGGAACTACGCACTTTTCAGCGTTTTCGCACCGCCAGAACTGGGTGCGATTTTAGTACCGGACTGTGTACTAGGAAATAGTTTGCGCCAAAATCGTCCCAGTACTCTAGTACTGTACATTTAGTTCTGGAACTAAAGCGGTGCGAAAGGCCCTATTTACTTACCCTCAAGTTGTTCCGAACCTGAAGGAGTTTCTTTCTTCTGTTAGCATAAAATAATATATTTTGAAGAATGTTGGTAACCAACAGTTGGTAACCGTCAATTGTTGCATTCTTCAAATCAACATTCTCCAAAATATCTTATTTTGTGTTTAACAGAATAAATAAACTTTATAGGTTTGGAACAAGTGGAGAGTGAGTAGATGATGACTGAATTTAAATTTTTGGGTGATCTATCCGTTTAAAAGAACCATTTTCTTCTTAGTGTGAAAACTTTTTCCACTGTGGAACCACAGATGCCAATAAAGAACCTTTATTTTTAACAGTGTTAAGGCACATTTTTTACAATGTTTCCCTTCCCACTTACATCCCAGATGTGAATGTGACTGATTTGTCCCAATCCAGGTGTCTTACTGATGAAGATGGACGACTTTGGTTGACATCAGTGATTCATGGCCAGCTCAGAGATGGTGGCAAATACCTGAGTGACCAAGTCAGCAGTGAATAATAGGCTAATTTAATCTACACATGTCAAAATTTGTGTCTTCCCTTAGGTAGAACCCTAATTTTGTGGATAGCTACTGTCATCATATTCCCTGGTCAGGTTACTACCCTTACCACAAAGACAATGGGACGGAAAAAAGACCATCCCATCCTGTAGGATTATGACGCTCTAATCAGGCTAATCCAGAAGACTCCTAAATTCCCACACAGGTAGAAATCGCACACCTATACCCCATTCATGATGACAGACCTGTCCACACACAGACGCATGTCATGGGAACACTCGGTCACCCACAGTGACACACTCAGACATCAGCGCCTGCTCTTTTGAAGTCAGTATAATTAACAGGCCATGCGATACACTATCAACCCAAGAGGCTCTTGGTCTCAGAGGCACGTAGCAGATCCATCAGTGGTTGCTAACAGGCTGCACTGTCAACAGTCCCAAGCGCTCCCATTGTGACCCTTCCATGCCTTACCAGTAGGACGTGGGGTCACACCGCCAGCTTTTAGGCCCACTGCTCACACAAAGATATACAACGCATCGCGTATGGTTTATTAGACGTTGTCGTAGTCTGTGATAAGTTATTCATGGCTATGTGTGAATAAAAGATGATTGCCTGCAAAGTGGTGCATGTCACAAATGTTAATGAGACAGACGTACAGCTGATGACTCACAATATGCATAATGGAGGACAATGACTGTCTACACCGAGGTGAGACTGACCTCGATAATATAGCCCACGTATCCAGTCACAATGCTAATGTTTGCAGATCACAATGAAGAGTGGAGTACAGTTTGTAGAGTGTTTCAATGTTGGTTTCCATGTTTCTAGAGCATGTGTGAGCTTGTTAATATTCTGGCCTTTACATATGACTTGGGTCCCTCCATCATCAAAAATATATAAGATTTTCTTTTGTATCCACCCAAAGTCTGACATTTTTCTTCAACTCTGGGCACTTTCATGCCTCAATATTTGTATTATTATTTTTTTTTTCTAAATATACTGTTGAAAAGTTTGGAGTCAGTAAGAATAGATACTGTATACTTGCATATTTGCTGGAGAAATTAATACTTTTTCAGCAACTATGCATTAAGTGGACTTATATTAAAAGTGACAAAAGCTTTTACATTGTTATAAAAAAAAATACATTCTGTTCTTTGATTTTCCATCCATCAAAGAACCCTGAAAGAAAAAAACTGAAAACTGTAACAGTTTTCACAGACAATTTAGCAGCACCACTGTTTTCATCATTGACAGTTATAAGATTTTTATTTATTAATTTTTTTTGAGCAGTAAATCAGCATATTAGAATGATTTCTGAAGGATCTTTGAAAAATAAAAATCTGAAGGACACTGAAGACTGAATGGCTGTTTAAAATTCAGTATTGCCATCAGATGAATAAATTACATTTTAAAATAGTATTGTATTGTATAAATTGTATTTTTCAACAGCTTTGGTGAACAAGAGACCTCTTTCAAAAACTTAAAATTGTACTGACCTCAAACCTAGTGCATATATTATATAATTGTGCATATTTAAGATACTTAAAAATGCTATCTATGAAATTAGCCATAGCAATACAAAGAAATCAGCTGTTTTATTTCAAAGATGTGGTGGAAATGTATCTTGACTTTTTAGAAAAAATTACAAAAATGACTGAATTATTTTGTGATGTGTATATGCCCAGTTGGACACCGTAAGTAGACCAATTAAATAAACTAGTGAGAGTGTGAAAGAGAGGTTTAAGAGAGTTTATTTTATAAAAGTCCACAGGCCCAAAAGTGTCCATAGCTGTAGAAACTCCTAATTATGAAACCGATGATTGTTTATGGTGTGGTAATATCAAGTCAAACACTGCACAGTCTTCGATTTTGCCATGATTTTCCTCATTGTTTCCTGATAGCTCTTAAATGTTGGAATTTTGGTTTTGTCTATTGGACTCATTAAGTTTTAAATATGTATATATTTTTGTTTGTATAAAGGTTCAACTTTAAAACTATGTCATTTGTTTGACCATTCAAAGAAACAAAATTGAGTAATTATAATTCATTTGTCAAACACAATCTCCTCTGACTACACATTGTACCTGATATCCGTAAAATCTCTCTGATGCGGTCACTAAAAGTTCACCGCGGAGAAAAACACAACGCTGAATTAGCATCCTAGCTGTTTAGACATCTCCATCAGAACCTATGACAGACTATTTCTTTCTTTTGAAGTCCTCGCTTATTCCTGCCTTGTCAAAATAAGACTGATGGTTCGGGAAAAAAAAATGAGTGGGAAATTTGTTTTTGTTCTCCGAATGAATTGGCGGGAATTTGCAGTAAGGGTGTGTTATTGATTTAATTACCCACTGAGGTCGTCAGTGCCATTAAATAAAACCTCACTCCTTCCCCATCTGACTGTTACGTCACCAGAAAACAAATCATTTTGGCGAACGCCATCACAAATGTCAGTAGAACGTATAAAAAAGGTGTCATTGTAATATATGAGTGTAATATCTCATTGTAACCAAATAACTACTAAGGAACTCATGACTATAGCAAGTTTTTTGTTTGATGTGGTGGACACAGCCAAAGGCTATAGCCATGAATCTGAGAAAAGACAGGAACGAGAGAGGAAAGGAAGAGTTTAATCCACATTCACAGGTGTGTCACACCTTTGTTACCATCTCTGAAGTTCACAACGGACTCCGAGACAAAGGCCAGAGCTCCATGTGCCCATTGTAGCCTGGAGAACAATACAGTGACTGTGACTTACTAATTCCTGTGGAGCGCTGACAGTTCAGGCCTGAAGCCACTCTAGGCCTCATCCCGCTCAGAGCAGTGTCTGTGAACCACAGCGATGGGAACGGGGAGTATTTATAGTAGCCAGAATCTTGCCAAAAGGAGGGAACCAAAAGCCATTGTGGGAGAAAAATATTATCCCCATTGTCAACCTGTGGCCGCGATTATAGCGTCACTTGATGGATGAGACAGTATGTGTCTGGAGGGGAAATGGCTCACTGCATGAAAGCATTTCAGGAGATATTTGTAATGAAACTGTCCCATAAAGAAGAGAAAGAATTGCAGTTCGTATTTCATAAAGCAGGTGTCTGTCCGATTCTACTCACCTCTCCTATCCTGGACATACCTGTGACTTATAAATGACTACAAAAACATCTCAATTTCAGGGTTGGGCAATAGGTCAAGAGTTAGAATTGGAATTGGAATTGACTGGCCAAAACACACAGGAAGCAAAACTGGAATTTGATTCAGAATTGAAGGAAGTGGAATTCCAATTTGAGTACTTCAAAAGAGTCTGGTAAGCATTGTGGGAAATTAAGTGTTTTCCACCCTGGTCCATAAATTTAGTAAATACGTATATTTACATTAACCCTCATATGGTCCTCATTTCCTCTTTACACTAATGGTCTTTGGGGTCAATATGACCCCAAAATTGATAGAGTAATTGTACCCCAAATAACAGATTAGTAATAAAAAAATAAATAAAAATAAAAATTATATACCTTCAGAACAACTGAATCAAGCCCAGTTTTTTATGTGAATATAGATAGAAAATGTAGAAAAGTCACAAAATCGTATTCCACTGAGATAAAGGGAACCATTTTTTTTTACTAATTATATATTAATTATATAATATATAATATTGACCCCAAGGACAGATTGAGGGTTAAAAAGATAGCTCTTCAATATATCTTACAATATTTTTTAACATCTTCAAATATTCAGACATTTCTTCAAAATATCTCCTTTCGTGTTCTAGAGAAGAAAGAAAGTCAAATCGGTTTGGAACGGAGTAAATTATGACGGAATTTTCAGTTTTGGATTAACTGTCCCTTTAAAGGCAAATTTCTTTCCTTTGAATCTGTCTTCTCGTAACATCTACAAAGCCTTCAAAGTTCAAGAAACTTTTTACAAACATTTTAAAAACTTTTTAAGCCAACATGCAAAATTCGCCAAACCTTACTTTTCTATTTAAAATGACACTTATTACATATAAATCACTAAATTCGAATTACAATTCTGCATCGTATTTGATTCCTCAATTGAAATTCAAATGAAATTCTGTAACTGAACTGTAATTTTAAAAGTATTCTCGATTCAATTCTGAATGGCGCGCAATGCAGCATAGTTTGTTCTGTGCTGTTTTTCTGTTGCATCGGTTATTATATTTTGTGCCATCTCCGTGTTGTGAAAACCGACACTTGGAATGTTTTCACAGGTGACATTATTCCCAAACACACCTTAGCCTTGGAGAATATCAAAATGTGTGGCAAAATGTGTGAACAACAATGCCCTTCAGGATCTCACCTAAACCCTATTGTTCGCTCCACAATGGCTGCAGTTCCCACCCTTTTCTTGAAAACTGCAAGAAAAGAATAACGCATACCTTGCGAGAAAATATCAGTATCCTGAATCACACTTCTAATCAGGCCATTGCATAAAAACACTCACCAAAAACCAACGCCACCCCTCGAACTTCAAAAATAATTGAGAAAGAAAGGACTGAGTGGGCAAAGAATCAATAGGAAGAGGGGAATATCTGATGAAATGTTTTTTATGTCAATGCTCAACCTCATCACCCCTCTCTTCCCTGGTTTGACCTTCCTCTGTGAGCACATCCAGCCACAAAGAGGCTCCATTCTCCCGGGAGATACAGCGCCTTGCTCTTGTGTGGAAACTCTATCACCTGCCTAAAAGAAAACTGTGTCATCTCCCCCCTCCAGCCCAGCAGGAAGTCTCCAGCCAAGCAGATCACAAACCCTGTAATATTCGCAGTGACCTTCAGCGCGCCACCAAACTTTCTCACAGTCTGCCCTGTTTCATGATGCTACATATTGGATGTAGTTGTGGATTACACTGAGCGCAGGGTAGTGACTTGGCACTGTGAAAAGACAGCAATCTTCAAAGGAAGAGTGTGGCAAGGGTCTAATTTGCCAGTGTAAACACAGAAAATTCTATTATACGGCTTTCTACAATACTTGATTCTGATTGGCCGATCATGATATACATTATATATATATATATATATATATATATATATATATATATACATATATATATATATATATAATATATATATATATATATATACAGTATCTCACAGAGGTGAGTACACACCTCACATTTTAGATAGATAGATAGATAGATAGATAGATAGATAGATAGATAGATAGATAGATAGATAGATAGATAGATAGATAGATAGATAGATAGATAGATAGAACCTTTATAATTTTCATATAGCTTTTAAACTTTTTTTTTGTAGCTTTTTAAATTTAAAATAATTTACTGATGCCCCTACTGGCCCCTGGTTAAGAGCTACTGTATCATGTGGCCAGAAAGCTCTGTCAACACTAGATGGAACTATTAATTAAGATTTTCCTTGTCAATTAGTCTTACATTTTAAACAGTTTTTAGAAATGAATGATGCATGAAATGCATATGCACACTTTATCTACTGTCTGCGTATTGAATACTGGGTATTACTCTACATTCCAGTTGCGTTCTGATGATGTATTAAAGCAGCAGGTAGAAGAGGATGACAAATCAAGTTGGTTTATGAAGTCATGAGTTTTAGCAGTCAGATAATGCTTTCCTCATTGTTAGCTCGGTGAACCCCAGAGCGCTCGTCCTGCAGCAGCGGTGGAGAACGTGAGAGCCGTTTCTGAGCTGTCCTTGCCTGACAGAGTGCTTCATCTCCTGTGGGACTCCCTCAAGGGACCAGTTCAGTGTTCTGGGAAACTAACGGCACGACAGCTGCAATCCTCCACAAACGTGATGAAAAGCCGGCTTCCTCTTCAAACCGCACACATTCTAATGAGCACATGGGCACACCATTTGATGAGATACACTTGATCAAGTGACGTATCTGTAGTGATAAAACTGACGACTTCTTTTCCCGGCTAAGACGGAATGTTCTCAGAACTTTAGCGTTGAACATTCTGGCAAGGTTCTCTCAAAGTTATGAAGTTTCAAAGGTTCATTCAAAGATATGTGGTCTTTATGGACGGTATTGTCTGGCTGATGATAAACTGGGAAAATTTTAATTGTTGCCGGGCAACTTTGGGCAATGTTGCTGTCAATGGGCAACCAGGTGAGACAAAGGGCCCATGACCGATTTAAAGTATCCAGATAGAAATGTGTTACCCATCCTCAATGGGAAAATGCCCAAGCAATATTGCTCAAAAAAGTTGCCGGGCAAAATTGCTCAAAAAGTTGCCCAGTGTATCACCAGCTTAACTTTTTAAAAATGTTACTACTTACTAGTTTCAGATAACTGAAAGAATATTCAAAAGTAACATTGCCATAATGTTTTCTCTAACATTCACATAACAAAGAAAAAACATTCAGCGAACATTCAAAAATAACATTTTCATAACTTAATGTTTGCAACATGTTCTTAGAATACATTTTTTGTTAGCTGGGCTGGTACATAAAAATATTATTATGCATCAAGGCCGTTGAAGTGGCATAGACATTCATTGAATGAGTGATTCAGTGATAAAAGTAAGTACATAAAAAAAAAGGATAGAACAAGCCACAAATATCACAATCATAAATAAACTTTGGAGTATAACGTGGACAAATGTCAAGACATCAAGCATATTTGTGTTCTATTCCATCTAGCCTTAATTACATAGGTCATGTTGCTGCTTAGTGAAAAATAAAATCTCTAAAAAAAACCAAAGCAGATTCCACAGGGTGAAAACATCCTCTCAAAATATGACTTTTAAATGTCTGCTGGATGGTTAGAAAAATGACAAGTGCCTTAAAACAATAAAAGTGATTTTCAGTGTGCTTCCCTGGCTATGCAAGTTATTCTTTTGTTCACAAGAGTTGATTTTAAGCTAAATACAGACAGTATTTCAAATATTTAAACAAATATAGCAATATATGTTTTTGTTTGCTAGAATGAACATAAAAACATCTGGCTATATATAAACACAGATTTGTGTGCAATTACTTTGCTGTTTAACTACTTGTATGTCCCACATGCAGTTGCATTCAATGCATAATGTCCATTGATGTAAGTTCAAAGGAAGTGCATGAGTACAGACAGTAAAGAGAGAGAGAGAGAGCATGAGATGGAGGGGGATAAAAGACAGAGAGGTGCCAGATGTTTATGCTGTAGCTCCACATAGTCTGACCGCTGCTGAAATGTCTTTGGTGTCCTCTGATCGTGCTGAGACCACAAAAGGCCAGGTCTGTGGAAAAAGAATAAAAAAGTCAGCCACACATTGCTGGTGAAATGTCATAAGATGCAGATACGAATGCATGTAATGCTCAGCGTGCTGTAAAGTATTACTTTTATTTTTAAATATTTATACGATTTATTTTAATATGATATTATTGATAATTAATATAGAATAAAAAGATTTAATAAACTAAGTAATACATATATATATATATATATATATATATTAACAAATGTACTTCAGTTTATCAAGATAAATACATTTCAGTTTAACAATATAAATGATATATGATAATTGAAATTACATTATAAATAAATAAAATGATAAACTATATATTTAATACAGTTAATACAGTATATGTGTTGCAAATAAAATATGTACTGTTCCGTATTATCTATATTTATGAATATTTATAAAAACTTAAAATTTATATTTAATACAGAATATTAAAAAGAAAATACTATATATATTTTAGGGGTGTAAAGGTTCTCGGTAAAAAATCGAATCGTACCGTTCTCCACACACATGCACCGTGGTTCAACTTAAATCTGACAATACATCTGTAATATGACTTGTTAAAAATAACAACGCAAAACAGACAGAGTTTGGCTAATGTATGTTTCTGTCAATGGATACGCATTCTGGCTTCCCAATACATTACAACAACAGCGATGAACAAAAAAAAACAAAAAAACAAGGACAAACCAGTCACTCTTTATAAACTTTGTTCAATGTGAGTGCCTTACTTTTTAGTTAATAGTATATATTTTATATGTTTACAAAATTGAATATAGATGATGTATTTTACCAGTAATACTGAACAATAAATCTTCTCGACCAGATGGAAGTGTATAAAATCCTGTGATAAACTCAGACAACACTCACTCATACCAAGTTTACAGGATGCACAAAGCTGTTCTCATATCTGTCCTCTTGCAAGAGCTGTCTGAGGTGCGAAATGTAGCTGGATGCCAGACGCAGCGTGTCCAGCTTTGACAGTTTGGTGTCTGCCGGTACCCACGGCAGGCTGGTCTTCAGCCTTGAGAACGCTTTACTCAGAACCCTCATACGTGCCCTCTCTCTGGCGTTAGCTGCATTTCTATGAGGCTGTCTGCCATCCTTTGCCATCTTCAGTTGTTGCTTGTTGTTGTTGGAAGCAGCTCGAGGTTGTTTGGTCTTTGCTTTCAGACTGTCATCGATACTAAACTCGTCTTCTGAGTCTTCTAGACAACGTGTGTCCATGTGAGTGATTGACAGCTCCTGGAGATCTTCAGGATCACTCACTGAACCCGTGGACATCTGGACTGCAACTGCTTCAGAGCAAAGAACTCGATTTCCTGCTTTTCAATCGTATATGCTATTCAGCGGCCTTGCTGTAGATTCAGAGCAACAGGTGCTGCCTTAATTTTAAATCTCTGTAAAAGAAGCCCAGGCAAAAAAGGCGCATCAATACAAGCATCTTCTGAATGTAAATAGTTGTTAAAATTGTCAAGTAGACCAAGCAGACTGTATCTTCTGCTCGTCTTCACTGAGCATCTCAGAGATTGTTCTGTGGTGTACCAAGCACATTTAAGGTTTGAGTTTGACAGGGTCACTGTGGATCAGGCATTTCTCCTCCCCTTTTCCCCATCTAACTTTTGGCAAGACGACTTTACACAGTGGCACTGACAGCATATGCAGTATGAATCTATGGAATCTGCCATGAACTAACGCCATGAGATTTTTATGTACACCACATAAAACAGCTTGCAGATCTGGTTATTTATTGGTTTGTTGTTATTTATTAAATAATAATTGAATCGTAATAATCACACAATCCCTCAGAAATCATTCTAATGCACTGATTCAGTGCTCAAGAAACATTTATTTTTATTATCAGTGTTGTTGCTTAATATTTTGTGGATACCGTAACACAGAGCAACAGGTGCTGCCTTAATTTTAAATCTCTGTAAAAGAAGCCCAAGCAAAAAAGGCGCATCAATACAAGCATCTTCTGAATGTAAATAGTTGTTAAAATTGTCAAGTAGACCAAGCAGACTGTATCTTCTGCTCGTCTTCACTGAGCATCTCAGAGATTGTTCTGTGGTGTACCAAGCACATTTAAGGTTTGAGTTTGACAGGGTCACTGTGGATCAGGCATTTCTCCTCCCCTTTTCCCCATCTAACTTTTGGCAAGACGACTTTACACAGTGGCACTGACAGCATATGCAGTATGAATCTATGGAATCTGCCATGAACTAACGCCATGAGATTTTTATGTACACCACATAAAACAGCTTGCAGATCTGGTTATTTATTGGTTTGTTGTTATTTATTAAATAACCGAAGGAGTTTTCGGAAGCAAATACACATATAGCAACCGTTTAGGTGTATATGGGAAACTGGAGGTGATTATAACCCTCTTGGACACGCAGAAGTCTGCCTGGGAACATCGGCTCTAAGGCTATACCGTGGATTATACACATACGAAACCTGCTTAGGTCTCAATATGGAACCCGGCCTTCCACGGTTCCTGCGGATTCATCGTGAAGGCCCGGCTTAGCCGGGCCGGGGCCTCAGGATTACCTGAGCGTGCAGGTCCCCTACCTGCCTTTTCTTGTCTGTCCACCTGAACGAGCCTTTTCTTGTCTGTCCGCCAGAACGAGCCCCAGATCGCGGCAGTGGCAACGGGACTCCGCCCCCTTGCGAGTAGCAGAGCCTGGTTCGTAGCTCCGAGATGGTCATGTTCCCGCAATGAGAACATGACTCATCCACGAAAGCCACCTCTCGTCGGTCACCGACATGACTCGGAGTGACCGACTGAAAGGGAATCAGCTTTACAGGAATAAATTAAATGTGAAAATATATTAATACAGAAAACTGCTATTTGAGATTGTAATAATATTTTACAATATTATTACTTTTACTGTATTTTTTGATTAAATTTGGCATAAGAGGTATATATGCAAATAATATATTAAATATTTATTTAAAATTCTGAATACATGCACGATAAATACACATAATTAAATATTTATCATGAAGTGTTTCATGCAAATTAAATACTCATTTAAATTAAATAATTTCATTTTGATTCTAAATGTATGCACATTAATTGTTTTATTATTAAATGTATAAAGTAAAATATTCAATAAATCAGCTTTAATCATTGAAATATGTTTATATCTGTTTTTTAAATAATTAATAATCATTACTTTTACTTTTTACTTTACATTACATGTATTAATTTTATAAACAATAAAATAAATAGCTTAAGTAAAGAATAGTAAATATAAAATATATAATAAATGTACTGAATCAAATTAAAAGGCATTCTCCAAAACAACCTGCTTTACACTAGTGTAACCCAAACCAACCTAGCCATAATTCAATTGAAATATTTAGTGAAAATATTGTGAAAAACTTAAGTTTCTTATTTCTTCAGTGGTCACCCACAGTCCACTTAAATGCTTTTTCCCACATGCTCTTAAGCAAATAGAAATGTCTGAAGGCTTATCAAACGTTCTTAATCCACTGACCATTTCACAGAGATATTGGGTTTCTGCTTGGTTAGAGCGCTCTCACACACGCTCGCTGCACATTGGCCACAGCTGTTAGCACTTTACATTACATCTGCAGGATGGGGGGCAATCGCTGGGACCCTGTGGGTGAAGGAGAAATACACATGTTGACATTTTTCACATGATCACATTGTGCTCCCATTTGTCTCTCTTATCATACAGAAACATGTAAGCATTGCACATGCTTGGCAAATTAAAATGATTTTTATTTCATTATACTTGGCAGATGTCAGTTCAGCTGTGTTATAGGAAACTTTGTAGGACTGCATCTTCAGTGTAACTGTTCTATTGGGCCTGCTCATATTGGCAATTGAATGACACATCAAAGAGGGCCATAGCTATTTTGGCATATAAATTAAATAATTTTCAGCATTATACAGAATGTATGATTAAACACATGTTGGTTAGACATGCATATGAGGGCCTCTTCCCATTTAAGTTTGGACTCTTTAAATACCACCAGACCATAAAGAAGAGATACCTTCCTTAGCCACATCCCTAATAGCATTATCTGGATAAGATTACACAATGCATTAAAAATGTATCTGTATATCTCTGCACAAGACGTGTACGCAATACGGGTATCTTTTATATGTCCATACATGAAGAGCAAAATTTCCTAAACCATAAAACCAAATTTCCCACAGCTGAAATTTTCTCAGCATTTCACAATATCTCTCAGTAAACTCGATATGAACGAGTTTTCATTCCCACCTAATGAGTGTGAAATTAAGATTTTATATTACAGCGGTCACCCTCAGCCAACAATTATCCAAAAGCACAGCTGAGTCGCATGCTCCATTTTTGCAGAGGGTTCATGCCAAGACAGCTTTGGAACAAACTACAATAAACAGTTTATGCTTCTTGCTCTGTGGAATTTAAGATATTCATTCTTACTGTAAGAGCCCATTCACATATAACACCTTTTTGTGTACCATTTTCAATAGTTTTCTACAGGTAAACATGTTTTAGACAGACGTCTCTTACTGCTTGTTCAGCATCTCACGCATGAGTGCTCTGTTTTAAAGTTAAAGTAAAATGCTATTCGTTATTAATGCCCTTCAATGCCCTGTAGATGGCGATATCACTTCCTTTGTAGCAGAAATAAATTGCTGCAGAAGAAGTTAGGTGCCCTGCAAAATGTAATGAGTAATTATATTACTCATCACAAATGTATTGGAATAAAGAGTACATATACTTATTCAAAAAATGTAGTCAAGTAGAGAGTAAAAGTTTCTAATATTTCGATACTCAGTGAAAATACAAAGTAGCCAAAAAGATACTTAAGTACAGTAACTAATTGCTGTACTGTAATTACACCACTGCTCTTGTTTCTCCAAGACAACTTACATTCTAAAGTGACAGTTACCGTTTGTTATGGTGTGTATTTTCTTTTTGTTTTTGTTTTGTTTGGCTTTCTTGTAAGTGGCAGGAGAGCTGAGGAACATGTGATTAAAATGGGGAGGTGGAAATATAAGTGTTTCTGTTACAGGCATGGACAGGTTTTGGTACGGAGCTCCGGCTGGCCTCTTGTTACCTCAATCGAACGGGATCTGTCGTGTGTTGTCATTTTTGGATTTTACAATTGGCATATAATATACATTGTTATATTGTGTGAAACCCCTAGAATTAGGTAATAAACTTTATTCATATCGAGATTTTGTTTTTGTCTCCTTTTTTGTCGTGAGTCGGCCGTAACACCGTAGCTCAATGAAATTTTGCAGGCAAAATCCAGTGTTTGCAATAGGAATCTGTGCAATCTGGAATTTCGCACACAGATTTAGCAACAGTCATGCAGATTTGCCATGTTGACCAACAGAAAGCTGCTTGGTTTGAAATAACTTAGACAATGGACCTAACGTGAAGGTGTAGCTGCATTAGCGAAATTCTGCAGGAAAATGGTCCATTGAGTATTGTCAATAGTGTAGCGAAGTATGAAGCACAGCTTTGTGAGTCACAAGCCATTTTCAATCTGTTGGTGACTGCATCAACCAAATTGAACCCGTTGTGAAATCCGCAAGAGGAAATCCTTCGCCTTCACGTGAAATTCCCACTCACATTGATTCCAAATGTCTGGATTTTGCCCATGAAAACAGACCGAACAACAAAAAATGTGCTTGCACCATAATTCTAATTTCACAGCACCACAGTGGAAAAAGAAACTGGGATGTTTCGCAATGAGAACTGTTCTGCCCATTGGTGGAAAAAAGGCTTATAATTTTTATAGCCTTTATGAATGGTAAGAATCTCTATAAATCTAGAGATGCATATTGCATAAGGCACAGTAGCGAGTTCAGTGACCTGCATTTTCTTCCAGGATGAGCCTTAAAGGACACATTCACGTGCTTTTTAACTATAGCAGGTCTAAACTGTTTTAAATGAAAATAAAATAATATGTGACCCTGGACCACAAAACCAGACATAAGGGTCAATTTTTCGAAATTGAGATTTGTGCATCATCTGAAAGCTGAATAAATAAGCTTTCCATCGATGTGTGGTTTGTTAGGATACGTCCGAGATACAACTATTTGAAAATCTGGAATCTGAGGGTGCAAAAATATTGAGAAAATCGCCTTTAAAATTGTGCAAATGAAGTTCTAAGCAATGCATATTACTAATCAAAAATTAAGTTTTGATATATTTACAGTAGGAAATTTACAAAATATCTTCATGGAACATGATCTTTACTTAATATCCTAATGATTTTTGGCATAAAATAAAAAATCAATCATTTTGACCCATACAATGTATTTTTGGCTATTGCTACAAATATACCCCAGCGACTTAAGACTGGTTTTGTGGTCCAGGGTCACATATGGGAACCTGTTGCTCTGAGCTTGCAATGATTTAAACTAAAAACTACACCTCTTTGAGGGAAAATCTGCAGGATCGAGATGCCTTAGTATGAAGTGTAAGCAAACAAACGTATGTGAAGCAGCAACAGGGGCACCTTAGCATTTTAACACTAATCTCTGCTTTAAACAACTGTGTAAGCATATTTTTCCCAAGCTTCCACAGAGGGACTAATTACATGGGAACAATGCTGCCCACATTGTTTTAAGACAGAGCTAACATGAGAAATGTGCAGTTGTCTGTCGGTAAGCGTATTAATGGTCGTAGCGTGGGCAGTGGCTCTTTTCCTTCTTTCTCTCCCTCTGTTTTGTGTGAATGAGTAAGCGGGACAGGTGCAGGACTATGACATCAGCTATGCGCGCTCTCCTCCCCTGGTTCCCATGGTCACCACGCTCTCACAGCTGCAGTGTAAAACAAATGGCATGTAACAGCATCAAAACAGCCATTAGGGAAAATCAATACGCCCCCATTTGAGTCAAGCCTCCCCCTGCATTGAATCAAGCACATTTAATTGAATGATATAAGTAGCTGAAGAGTGAACTATCCATTTGCTCCCAGTTCCAGCCTGACTTTGATGGGAGAGAATCTCACAAAACCTAAGAACATGTCCAGATCATACCTCACCTTAAAATCAATCGAAATAAGTAGTTAGATTTTGCTTTTAAAAAATGGATACTTCTTTTAAGGATTTTCGTTACTGTACAGAAATTATTATTTTTTTTTTCATTATAATATTAATAAATGTTTGGTGAGCAGCAAATAGGCATATTATAATGATTTCTGAAGGATCATGTGACACTGAAGACTGAAGTAGAGCCTGCTGCAAATTCAGCTTTGCATCACAGGAATAAATTACATTTTAAAATATATTCATATAGAACAAAGTTATTTTAAATTGTTATAATTACTGCTTTTACAACATTTTTAATTAAAATAATGAAACTTGGGTGCGAAAAAGAGACTCTCTTATGATAATCTTAATTATTCCTAACTTTTATTTATTATTAACTTTTTAATATTATTAGTATCAGATGAGCATTGCAGAACTGAACAAACACATTTTCATTATGGAAATGCTTGAATAATTTAATAAAATAGAATACATGAATCTTTAATTTAGGTAGCGAATTAGCTGGAAATATACTTAATTTGCATGCAAATAATATTTTTTTTTCTTTATACAAAGTAAAACTTATTGCTTTTATTTCTGATATATATATATATATATATATATATATATATATATATATATATATATAAAACATATTTCACAATTTTGGACTGAAATGCCCTGGATTTTTTTTTTTTAGAATAACCTGTTAATAAAATACATCTTAAAATGTCAAACATTGCTAAATGTCTTGATATCTTGCAAGGCTGTCTAGATGGATGAATCTGCAGATCAAATCTGTGATATGGAATGATGTGAATGCTCTGTGACTGAGATCTTTTTATATCGGTCTAGCTGAGCTCTGAGTGGTGGGTGTGAGAAATGCTGCTCACCCTTTGGAGGAGGAAGTGCTG
>NW_015549582.1:1382761-1416288 GCF_001515605.1 Sinocyclocheilus anshuiensis
TCATCTGAAAGCTGAATAAATAAGCTTTCCATCGATGTGTGGTTTGTTAGGATACGTCCGAGATACAACTATTTGAAAATCTGGAATCTGAGGGTGCAAAAAAATCTAAATATTGAGAAAATCGCCTTTAAAATTGTGCAAATGAAGTTCTAAGCAATGCATATTACTAATCAAAAATTAAGTTTTGATATATTTACAGTAGGAAATTTACAAAATATCTTCATGGAACATGATCTTTACTTAATATCCTAATGATTTTTGGCATAAAATAAAAAATCAATCATTTTGACCCATACAATGTATTTTTGGCTATTGCTACAAATATACCCCAGCGACTTAAGACTGGTTTTGTGGTCCAGGGTCACATATGGGAACCTGTTGCTCTGAGCTTGCAATGATTTAAACTAAAAACTACACCTCTTTGAGGGAAAATCTGCAGGATCGAGATGCCTTAGTATGAAGTGTAAGCAAACAAACGTATGTGAAGCAGCAACAGGGGCACCTTAGCATTTTAACACTAATCTCTGCTTTAAACAACTGTGTAAGCATATTTTTCCCAAGCTTCCACAGAGGGACTAATTACATGGGAACAATGCTGCCCACATTGTTTTAAGACAGAGCTAACATGAGAAATGTGCAGTTGTCTGTCGGTAAGCGTATTAATGGTCGTAGCGTGGGCAGTGGCTCTTTTCCTTCTTTCTCTCCCTCTGTTTTGTGTGAATGAGTAAGCGGGACAGGTGCAGGACTATGACATCAGCTATGCGCGCTCTCCTCCCCTGGTTCCCATGGTCACCACGCTCTCACAGCTGCAGTGTAAAACAAATGGCATGTAACAGCATCAAAACAGCCATTAGGGAAAATCAATACGCCCCCATTTGAGTCAAGCCTCCCCCTGCATTGAATCAAGCACATTTAATTGAATGATATAAGTAGCTGAAGAGTGAACTATCCATTTGCTCCCAGTTCCAGCCTGACTTTGATGGGAGAGAATCTCACAAAACCTAAGAACATGTCCAGATCATACCTCACCTTAAAATCAATCGAAATAAGTAGTTAGATTTTGCTTTTAAAAAATGGATACTTCTTTTAAGGATTTTCGTTACTGTACAGAAATTATTATTTTTTTTTTCATTATAATATTAATAAATGTTTGGTGAGCAGCAAATAGGCATATTATAATGATTTCTGAAGGATCATGTGACACTGAAGACTGAAGTAGAGCCTGCTGCAAATTCAGCTTTGCATCACAGGAATAAATTACATTTTAAAATATATTCATATAGAACAAAGTTATTTTAAATTGTTATAATTACTGCTTTTACAACATTTTTAATTAAAATAATGAAACTTGGGTGCGAAAAAGAGACTCTCTTATGATAATCTTAATTATTCCTAACTTTTATTTATTATTAACTTTTTAATATTATTAGTATCAGATGAGCATTGCAGAACTGAACAAACACATTTTCATTATGGAAATGCTTGAATAATTTAATAAAATAGAATACATGAATCTTTAATTTAGGTAGCGAATTAGCTGGAAATATACTTAATTTGCATGCAAATAATATTTTTTTTTCTTTATACAAAGTAAAACTTATTGCTTTTATTTCTGATATATATATATATATATATATATATATATATATATATATATATATATAAAACATATTTCACAATTTTGGACTGAAATGCCCTGGATTTTTTTTTTTTAGAATAACCTGTTAATAAAATACATCTTAAAATGTCAAACATTGCTAAATGTCTTGATATCTTGCAAGGCTGTCTAGATGGATGAATCTGCAGATCAAATCTGTGATATGGAATGATGTGAATGCTCTGTGACTGAGATCTTTTTATATCGGTCTAGCTGAGCTCTGAGTGGTGGGTGTGAGAAATGCTGCTCACCCTTTGGAGGAGGAAGTGATGTATCTGGGCTCTGTAAACTCCTAATGCTGTGAAATACTGACCAGATGACAGATGAGAATTGCTGTTTTTCTCTTATTTGCCTCCAAAGCCTAAGAACAGCTGACTGGGGTTCAATGTCAGAAAAATTGAGACTTGAAGAACTGAGGTGGCTTGAACACAATATATTGCATTTAATTTATTTTCTTAAAATTTTCTATTTTGTTTTTTCATGCATCAAACACATGTACTGCAATAAAGATATGGTTTTAGCATTGCTTAAAGTGACCAAATCTAAAGCAAATCTATTCCATCTGGATATTGTGATCCTTGTCATCAAATTTACTATACATCCCATGATGTCCATGCAAAATCACAAAGTGATTTTTACAGTGTTCTGGCCATGCAGTTGCATGTCTTAATCTACTCCCAGTTTGAGTGACTTGTTTAAGTCTGTGAAATCACCATTGACAATCTGATCAACAAGATGCTTTTATTGAATGCAGCTTTCATGGGAATCTCATCATGATGTAGTGGTGGATATACTAAAAAAATGGACTAAAAGAGACCCAGAAATGAGGGTTACACACTTGTGCTCTCCTTCGGCTTCAACTACTTTGAAATTAGTGTTTGGTATGACAAAGCGTCTCAGGGTTACTACATCCGGGCATGAGGCCAGATGAAATTCACATGCTATTTTGTCTACTCGTTGAGAACAAATGTGGACCGATTGGTGAGATAAATCTATATGTGATGCATCACAGAGTTTGAAGTCTTTAAGTTTGCATTAGGAGCTTCTCAGTGCATTGATTCTAAATGCTTTTCTCATCTTCAGTATTGATGCTATAAGATCTTCATTATGTATTAAAGCACTAGATATCATTCAAACTTCTCTTCAGAGTTCATTACACACTTTAAGTGGATTAAATAGACTGACTTATATATTATCAGTGTAACCTTCTAAATACACTATGAATTTATGATTACACAATTACATTTAATCAGATAAGAAGAACAGCTAAAATTAATATACTAAATCACAACAAAATATAGCACAACAAAAGTTATTTGGCTTATATTTGCACATGATGTCATCATCTCTAATATCACTTCTTTGCCTTAATAGCTTGCAGCAGCGGGACCCACTTTGACTTCTGAGATGAGGAGGAAGTGGGCTGTTTCAGAGCTCTAGGGTTATGTGGGCCGTCGTATTCATCAGCCTCAGAAGTGATTTCCATCTTCTGGATGATCAGCTTGAGCAGGTTATGCTGTTTCTCCAGCATACAGGACATCGCTTTCAACCTGAAGGGAAGAGCGGATCAAATGCAGTCTATGTTGTATGTCTGACAACTTACATAGGCTTAAATAGATGAGAATAAAAATACAAGTACATGTTAACTGATGCAACCACATGCCACTGCTCAGTTGTATTAAAATGCTTGTTTTTGTTATGAAATTATGAGCTGACTGTATTTCAAATATTATTTTGAAAATTATATGTAATAAATCACATTATCTGAAACGCTCTAAAAAGTAAGGTAGGTGAGATATGGGAATTAGAGCTGTGTGCCATTCATATTTGAATTGCTACAAACTTTAAAATGAAAATTCAAAGGAATTTGCTTTATGAATATGAATGTTTAGTTGATGGTGCATTATAGCCAATGAGCACTAGAGGCTGCTCTCCCACAAGTCTGAAAGGTTTGTAGCAGTGCTATTTTAGTATCATTGATATATTACTAAAGTTTTAGTACTTTTTTGGTGTATATACATATATTGAATACATCTATAGAGTTTTTAAGTTTTAGGTTATCTAGTCATTTTAGTAATTCAACTTAAACTAAACAAAAATGAGAAATAAAAAAATGAGAAAAAAAAAAACTTCAGCTTTACTAGCTGAAGTTCGCAAAATATTTTATTTTAGTTTATGTTTATTTTAAATGTGTTTTTAATCATTTTAGTTCATTATAATAGCCCTGGTTTGCAGTGTTCCGATTTTAAAACAACCCACATCAGCTTTATCATCACTTACATGCATCCACCTGGTTAGATATTAAGTTTTTAGTGCGTTATTTCCAAGTACACACACACACAAAATAAATAAATAAATAAAATAAATAAATAAATAAATAAATAAAATAAAATAAAACATTTAAATTAAATTAAATTAAATTAAATTAAATTAAATTAAATTAAATTAAATTAAATTAAATAAATTAAATTAAATTAAATTAAATTAAAATAAGGATTATGCTCCAAATATTTTGTAGAGGTTTCAGAAAAGTTGTTTAACAGCTTGGCACTGTACACTCAAAATGCACACTTAAATGTACCTTTAATACATCTTAAAGTACTAATATATATCCTTTAAAGGTAGTTTAGGTACAAATATATTTTTGAATGTTGTTAAAAGGTACAGAGGTACCTTAATGTCCCAGTGACAAGCTGTTGTACTTCTAAAGGTACAGTTTTGGCACTTTTATTCTGACAGATGGTTTTATAGGCACATTATTGCATAAAAAGCCTGATAAACCTTCTCATTTTTTATTGTGATGTTCAATAAATGGAGAAATATCAATATTTTCTAAAAAGTTCACACTACAACATAAGTTTCTGCTCACTTTTAAAATCAAACCCTTTTTGTTGCTCAAAGTTGGTGTTCCTGAGTAAACCCAAAACAGCGGTGGTAGTACAAAGAGATCACCTGTTCTTCTGTTTGTGCAGCTCTCTCTCCAGAGGCCCTCCTTGCCGTGAACAGAGGTTCAGACGGGTGCGAACTGTGTTTTGGATCTCGCCCTCAATGAGCGCCTGCATCAGCACTTTCTGTGTAACAAATGATTGTCATTAAAAGTTCATATTCACCCAAATTTCTTTGTTTGAAAAATGTTTTTTACAGAATTTTATCAAAAGTTCATGTGTGACCAGAATAGTAATAACAATTGTTGATAGACAAACCTTGCATTTATTGGGATAGATGGTGATAGTTGGTTTGTCTACACGCTTCAGGAACCAGTAAGGTAGCTTCTCCTCAAGGGCAGTGTGAAGATCTATCTGTAATGAAGTGCTTTCTTGAGTAACGTGATGCACTACTTATACTTTTACTGATAAGAGTTTTTTTTCCTGTGTTGGTGCTTTTCATTTTGAAACAGTAAGTTTGGGACGAGACATGTTTTTTTAGTCAATAATTTGTTCCACAGCTGTGAATCCTGATTTTCTACTTGCCACTGGTAGTCAGACGCTGGTGGCAGTAGGGGGAGGGACATTCTCGTTCTAAAGAATGTTTGATTGGACTACAATTTGGATGCGGTTCAGAGTCATTAATATTTTATCATAATTTTATATTACAATATTTTAATACCAATAATATTTTATTTATATAAAGTAAGTTTTAAATGCATACAGTACTATTCAAATTTTGGTGTCAGTAAGATGCTTTTAAGTCTCTTATGCTCATCAAGACTGCATTTTGATAAAAAATACAGTAAAAAAAAGTAATATTGTGAAATATTATTACAATTTAAATAACTGTTTTCTATTTTAATGTATTTTAAAATGTAATTTATTTATGTATGTGATGGCAAAGCTGAATTTTCAGCAGCCATTACTCCAGTCTTCAATGCCAAATCATTCTAATATGCGGATTTGCTGCTCAAGAAACATTTCTTATTGTTATCAATTTTAAAAACAGTTGTGTTGCTTAATATTTTTGTGGATTTTTTTTTTCAGGATTTTTTGATTAATAGAAAGTTCAAAAGTTCAAAAGTTCAAATCTTATGTGACATTATAAATGTCTTCAGTCACTTTTGATCAATTTAATGCATGCTTGCTGAATAAAATTATTATTATTATTTTTTTTTTTTTAAAGAAAGAACAATCTGACCCCAAACTTTTGAACAGTAGTTTATTCCTTAGTTAACTTTGTCAACTTTGAAAGTACACTACCAAGTAAATGTTATAAAGTCACAAATTTAAAAACACCACAAATCTCCAATTTTGATTAAACGGGGTCTTTAAATCTTACTAGGTTTTGTAAAACAATTTAGCAAAATACTGCTAAAAATGTACATCAATTAGAGCTATTAGCTGTAGTCAATGCAGTCTGCTCACCTGCATGGCTATCCTCTTCAACTCTGCATTTCTCTGTACCTCTGCGATGTCTCCTACTGCCAAACCAATCTGCAACGTGATTTAGACAAATAAGCCTAATATGTCCTAACAAATTGCAGTCATCACTAACAATAATAGCTGGCTTCCAGCAGGCCAGTGTTGAGTGTCCTACCATTAGGTTCATGAGAAGAATAGGCATGAGCAGCACAAAGATCACAAAAATAAAATAGGTGACTCCAGGGAACGCCATGCGGCCATTTTCATAAGCGTTCAGAAATGTGCTCTGGTAATTCAGCTCTCCCACTGTCATCACAAACGTCTGGGCTAACGCAAGGCTGATGGAGCTGAACTCATCCTGTCGAAAGCAGCAAACAGTAAACATCATCAAACCACACCGATTTGCCAAGACTTGACAGGTCTGTCATGCTGGGTTGATATGATCTCTCTGTTTGGACTTACCTGGTGGAGCATCAAAGCGTAGAAGGCCAATCCAAATGCGAGTAAGAGGAAGATAAAGAGAATCATGATGCACAACAGGGTCCTAATGATTCCACCAAACATCACCACGTAAATTCCAATTCTCTCAAACCTGCCGTGTGAAAAGGGCATATGAGAATTCAGATGTTTTATGCAAACGTTTTAGACTTTTTTGCTGAAATAAATAAAAAAATTAAATGCTAAAAGTGACTTTATTAATCACAACATTGTAATGTATTCACAACATGAAAATGTATTTTATAGTACAGTATGAAAATACATTTTTAGATTTGCGAAAGATTGCATTTCAGTGTTATTAAATTATTACTTTTTCTAAAGATTTCTTTTAAGTGAGTGTTAGATTATGCCAAAAAGGTAAAAGTTTGGTGTCAGAAAGATTTTTTTTAATTATTGTTTTTTATTTATTTATTTTATTTTAATTTTGAATGAAACAAGCTTTTATTAAGCAAGGATGCATTCAATTGGTGAAAAGTGACAGCAATCTTTTGTAAAATTATAAATTTCTTTACTATTGCAAATAATGGTTTCCACAAAAAATATACCAACATTGATAATAACAAGAAACATTCTTTAGCACCAAATAAGCATAATTAGAATGATTTCTAAAGGATCATATGACACTGAAGACTGGAGTTATGGCTGCTGAAAATTTAGCTTTGCATCAAAGGAATTAATTACATAATAAAATACTGTATATTAAAATAGAAAAACTTTCAATTGTACTAATACCTTTCAATTGCAATAAGATTTCACAATATTACTATGTTTACTGCATTTTAAATCAAGTAAATGCAACATTGGTGAGCATAAGTGACAAAAACATAAAAAAAACAAAATCTTTGACTCCAAACTTCCGAACAGTAGTGTATACTAAATGTAAAAAATAGGGGAAATTAACATGCACAATATCAAATATCGACTCATATGGATACATTTATAAAAATCTCAAATAAAGACTGATAATCTAGTATCAATATATATTGTGCATTTCTTACAGCATATACACTAAATACAATTTATAGTACTTCATTTTATTAATCAGCTTATCATGTACTGTAATTAATTTGATTAGAAATTTGAATTGATTGGCACCCCTAGTAAATACAATTTATTTGAGATTAATCCATACAAGTAGAAAATGTGACTTGTTCATATTAAAATTCTAGGAAGGCCACTAAAACTAAACCTCTGAAAGTAGAGCAGGAAGGCGATCCATGAAGTCAGAATGGCGAAAGCTCCAGCCTCCCATTGCCATGGGGGAAATTTAACATGCACAATATCAAATATCGACTCATATGGATACATTTATAAAAATCTCAAATAAAGACTGATTGTCACGAATTCGGTCCATGGACTTCCGTTTATTCACCACCAGAGGTCACCCTTTCCATTACATTGTCAGTTTTAATATTATATAAACACTATAATCATTTGTATTTTTTATTATTTTCTTTTTAATTTAAATTTTAATAATTTTGCTTTTGTCATTTTTATAATTTTTTGTTCTTTATAAATATTCGTATTTGTGTTTAATTTTTTAATTTACATTTTAGTTTTTCTAGCAGTAATTTGAGTACTTCTACTTAAACTTATTTCAGTCTATTTTTTTAAGTTTATATATATATATATATATATATATATATATATTTCAGCTATATTTTAATTAACAAAATGTTTTTAATAGTTTTAGTTAACAATAATAAATGTGTTCTGGAATCTGCAAATATGTCCGGTTATTATGCTCTTCTCCATAATTTGATGAAGTACTACTGCCATTTTTATTAGAAATTGTGCACAAAAATCTGTTTGAAATAAAATTCCAAGGGATGTACAAAATATTGGTACCATATTGGTTAATTAAATGTAAAAATAGGGGAAATTAACATGCACAATATCAAATATCGACTCATATGGATACATTTATAAAAATCTCAAATAAAGACTGATAATCTAGTATCAATATATATTGTGCATTTCTTACAGCATATACACTAAATACAATTTATAGTACTTCATTTTATTAATCAGCTTATCATGTACTGTAATTAATTTGATTAGAAATTTGAATTGATTGGCACCCCTAGTAAATACAATTTATTTGAGATTAATCCATACAAGTAGAAAATGTGACTTGTTCATATTAAAATTCTAGGAAGGCCACTAAAACTAAACCTCTGAAAGTAGAGCAGGAAGGCGATCCATGAAGTCAGAATGGCGAAAGCTCCAGCCTCCCATTGCCATGTGTTCTCTAGATTGAAGCACATGGGAATGACAAAGACTAAAGAGCTAATAGCTGCAGACCAGTCAGCAGGGTTAGAGAAGTCCGTGAAGTAATTTATTTGCTGTAATGTAAAAGACATGAGGAGTTAAATAAAATCACCTTTAGGTACCAAACATAGTGCAATTTGAATACCCTCGCCAGTGGCAAATAGAACAATAGCGTACACACTTCAATGCATGCAAATTCTGAGCTGTGTTTTTATAGCTAAATCACTTGGCTGGAAGGCTTAGAGCCCTGCAAGGGAATCCCCACAGCAAAGGCATGTGTGTTTAATTTGCATCATGACATTTATGATTAGTGATGGTTTGATTGCCCTCTGCTGAGAGTCTGTGTTGTAGTATGAGAGAAATTTATAGTGGATGCATCATGGGAAGTGATGACATAACTATTACCTGCTGAGCCAACTGCACCAGCTCTTTGCAAACGGAATACACATTAAAGACAAGCACCATGATTATACAGACTGAGATTAAACTTTTTTGCTGGATGGAGATAAAAAGAGACAGAGAGAGAGCGAGAGAGAGTGTCATTACAACATTATCACCAAGTTAATTACATGAACATAATAATTGTATCACTTTTCATTAACCCAACTAGCATATTGTGCTTAATTAAAATCTCTGCTATGGTGTGTGCATGTTCCTCACACTCAAATATGGATCATACTAATGCCAATATGAGTATTGTGTGCCATTTCTATAAAGATAAATGGTAATATGCGTACAAGATTAGACATACTTAATTTCATGGGGATTATAACCTTGGAGCTGATGAATAAATCACCAAGTTAATTACATGAACATAATGATTGTATCACTTTTCATTCATAACCCAACTAGCATATTGTGCTTAATTAAAATCTCTGCTATGGTGTGTGCATGTTCCTCACACTCAAATATGGATAATAATAATGCTAATATGAGTATTGTGTGCCATTTCTCAAAATATAAATGGTAATATGCATACAAGATTAGACATACTTAATTTCATGGGGATTATAACCTTGGAGCTGATGAATAAAGGGGAAGTTGATGAATGCCATTCAGTTCATAATGACACTCATTAAATTAAGTAACAGGACATAGACAAGGTTATAAGGAAGTGAATGCAAATGTGAATGGATATGCATGTAATTATGAATGATAGCTTGAATAATTGGCTTGTCTTTGCATAACAAATTAGGCCAATTTGACAACAAAAACCATGGTCCCTTTGACCCCCCATATAATGATGAATAAGGTCTGAGATGACATTGTTGGTATATGATTCAAAAGGAATAAAAATTGTTAGGAGAAATTTAGAATTATATTGCGTGCTCACCAATGAATCCTCTGTAGTGAATGGGTGCCGTAAGAATTATTTTAACCAGAAGCAACAGTTTGAAGTTGAAAACCTCTTATTGATGCATTTGTTCATTAGAAACAACGTTTTTCACCTCACAAGACATTAACCGCTGCACTGGAGTCATGTGGAATATTTATTGTGATGTTTTAATTAGCTGTGTATCCTAGGTGTATATGACTTTCTTCTTTCAGACAAATACAATCGGAGTTGTATTAAAACATGTCCTAGCTCTTCCAAGCTTTATAACGGCAGTGAATGGTGGTTGAGATTTTGAAGCAAATTAAAAAGTGCATTCATCCATCATAAAAAGTACTCCACATCCATATTTAAAACTTTATAAAACCGTAATCTCTAGCTTCCTCTAACTTTCGTCTCCAGCTGTCATTTGTTCCACACATTACAGGAATTACACTCTACATTGTGTTCACTTCAACTCTTGAGCTCATCTTTTCCCTACAAGATGCCAGAGAACTCTGAATAGAGGCTGTCTACCTCTCTAAAAGATACGGGCACCATGGTGACAGATGTGTTGTTTCCAAAAACGTCCTGCTTCGGTCTCAGATTGAGGATGAGGTATGTGAGGGGCAACAAGCCAAGCAGGTAGACAGCCAGGTTCAGCAAATGAACCTTGCTTCCATACGCCTTCCTGTCCGAATAAAACACAGTTTCAGTAGGATATTCAAATGCTTATGTAAATCAATCTATTTGTTTGAAGTGATGTTAACACTGTAATGCTGATATTTTTAACCATGTGCACTAAAGTAAAATGCAGTGACTGTATTGTATAAGACATAAAAAACAACTGACTTTAGACATTAGCATATCATAGTAAGTTTAAACATCTTGACAAGAACTGTTACAGCACATCTTTAGCATACCACTTCATCTCCAGATATTTTTGGCTCACGGGGTGAGTGAGGAGCTCCAGACGGTTGTACCGCACCATGGCCTAGTGTGGTGTGGTACAAGAGTTACAATTTATTCTCACACTGTTTTAGGATGCAAAAAGAATAGGAGCTTTGGATTTAAGAATGTATAGTGTACAATGGGGTCTAAAAGTCAGATATCACTAGAAACAATGCTTTTTTTTAATACATTTTTTAAACCTTTAATACACAATCCATTGTTTTGATAAAAGATGGCTGACTTGGAGAAACGCAACCTGTTCTACATGCAATTTAAAAGACTGTGGAAATTATTTGTTAAAAACAGAAAAGTTCCCTTACTATAAAAGTTACTATAAAAGTTTCCCATATTAAAAAAAAAGAACATGACATGATTTTACAGTAAAATACTTTTAAATTGACAGTTTTGAAACTGTAAATTTCACTGTAAGTGAAAAAGATGGAAGTGAAATGTCTAAGCGTTGTAAGAGATGACTGTAAGTGAAAAAAGATTGTCACCTTATAATTTACAGTTATTAACATTCCAATTTTTATGTTTTTTACTGAATATATATATATATATATATATATATATATATATATTAAGGGAACGTCTCGGTTACGTATGGTAACCCTCGTTCCCTGAAGGAGGGAACGGGGACGTCACGTCGGATGACCGACGAATTGGGATCTCGCTTAGAGAGACCAATCTACTTCGAGTGTAAACTACCAGCGATCTCATCATGCACCTCCGGGAAGAAAGGCACTGGGGTGGGGCCCTGAGAACCAGCGCGAGCCACCCCGAGAAACCAAACGTCCAACCTTGAGGGTTCGGGACGCGGTGGAAGATTCCACTCGAGCCCGACACTCTCGGCGGCCCGGGAAAGCATAGCCATCATTTCTGGGTCCGTATCCGGCACCGCTGACCGCCCAGAGGGCGGCAACGCTGACGGATCTTCATCCCCAGAGAAATCCGGCTCACCCTCCGATGCTGCAACCGACATCCGATCGTCGGGGAGAGCCTCGGAAGAAACAGGTGGTACCCCCCGGCAGGGTCCAGCCTGGTCTTTTGAGAGCTCCGCTGGTTTCGGAGTGCCGGCTGGCTGGGGCATCCCCGGAGGGGAATTCCTCACCGTGACCGTAAGACCAGTCCGCCCGAGATGGCCGTCTGCAACACACACAGGGGTAGTGCAGCCTGTTGTGTGTAACCCACTCGACACGGGAAAACCACCGCCGCAGAAGCGCCGTACCACCAGCACGAGAGCCCACGAAGAGCGTGCTTGACTGTAGTTTTCACTACCGTAGACTTAGGTCAGGAGCAGAACGATAGAACCGCTCGGCTCCGAAGCGAAAGCTGAAAATGCGCTGCATCTGCTGCCTACTTACACTCACGCTGTGATCAACAGCAGCTGGATGCAATAATCGCATGCCAATGTGCATTGGCTCGTTTAGTTTACACTCGAAGTAGATTGGTCTCTCTAAGCGAGATCCCAATTCGTCGGTCATCCGACGTGACGTCGAGAGTGACCGACTGAAAGGGAACTTACGTTCATAGCTGCTAAAGGTTGGTACTTCATTGCTTTGTCTGCCTTAGCATACTTCATTGACTGTATTGGAGCCTGAAGCCATTGAAAACCATACTTGATCTGCCAACAACATTGAACAATTATTAATAGTTTTAATGCAACTTTTTGCACATTTGTGCAAGGCTTACATGATAATCCGGACTGTTGGCATCATGATCAGATTCTAAAATACACCGGTCCAGAAGGTGCTGTTCAGAAGAGAGAAGGGTTTCATGTCAAAGACTTTTATCAAAAAAAATTAAAAAAATACAGATTTTAATAAGGTGGGAAGTTAATTTACAGACCTTAAAAGACTCTGGGAGGAACTCTATAATGTCCATCACGGGACAGCGGGATGTTGCTTTAAATGACTTTATTGCCTCGCCACACCTGCAGTGAATTAATATAGCTTTGTCAATCATTGGCAGACTGCAGAGGAGAAAAACAATATAGGTTTTTTAAAAAAATCTATTTTGAGTTTTGCAAAGGTAGCCCCTCAATCAATTCTCTAATTTTGTTCCATTAAAAATCCTACACTGAATCCTAAACCCTTTTTTTTATATATTTTATTTCAAAGCACTGAAAAGGAAACTTTAAAAGTAGTTTAAAAGAGTTTTTTTTTTCTAGCTAAGAAAAACAGAAAATAATCAGCCTAACCATAAAATGAACATTGCAACAATTTGACAATATTAATTCATATATTATTATTAATCTGAATTTCCAAGTTACTTTTTATATTAAAATTAATACTGGTCATTTTGAATGTGGATGGCTTCTTACCTCTCGCTTTCAATGACAGCATTCACTACATCTTTTTTCTCATTACGCACAGCTTCATGTAAAAAAGAGTTGTCAGCATTGTTGAGAGTGATTTCAGCTCCCCTGTCCAATAACAGCAAAACAGCACCTACATGTCCCGATTGTGCAGCTATGTGAAGGGCTGTGTTCTGTTAAAGCATACACGTTATTAATAAGCAGTTTCGTTCAATTATAATCACAAAAGACAATAATTACTTTAAAATTACAGCACAGTAAAATAATTACTTTTACTCTAAAAATACATTCTTGAAAAAGACTATTTCAGCAAGGCTGCATTTCTTTGATCAAAAAACAGTGTAAACCGTAATGCTGTGAAATATTATTACAATTTAAAAATGTTTTCTATTTTAATATATTTTCAAATATATGTATTTTATTCCTTTGATGGTAAAGCTGACTTTTCAGCAGCCATTACTCCAGTCTTTAGAGTAACATGCTTCTTCAGAAATCATTCTAATATGCTGATTTGGTGCTCAAGTAACATTTATTATTACTATAAATGTAAAAAAAAAAGAAAAAAATGTAATATGAATATTTTTGTGGAAACTGTAATACATTGTTTTTCAGGATCATTTGATGAATAGAAAGTTCAAAAGAACTGCATTTGTGAGACTATGTTAATTTTGTTTATTTTTGATCTTGTTCAGTTGTTTTCCCATGGCATAGTAATTGTATTTCTCAAACTGATTGTGCTCCACAGTTCCCCTTCAGGAACTCGAGCTGCATCGAGATTCACTTTGGGAACGTCCCTGTGTGACCGCGTTCTGAAGCACGTGTAAAATCAGTCCAGTGGAGCAGCGAGACGTCACGAGCGGGGTGACGAGAGCGCCAGGAAGTATAAAAGCGCATCCGGCAGAGCGCAAGTTAGCTTCTGCTCTTCAGTAGCGCTCTGTGTATGTGTCAGTCTATTTACTGCTGTCTGTCAGTCCACAAGCATTCAAAAAAGAATATGTCAAAGTCTAAACTAATATCTATGGCGAGCAAACGGCATTACAGATCTTGTGTGCCTCCCTGCCCACGCTATCTGGCAGCGGGGGATACACACGATCTGTGTGTTGTTTGTTTAGGAGCGGAGCATGCACGGTCAGCTTTCGATGGAGCTGATTGTCATCACTGAGAGTTACTCTCGCTGCGTATGCGCCGCTCTCGCCTGGCTGTGTTTGATGAGAGCGGCCAGGCTCGCGATCCCGCTGGCACCGGTCCCCAGCGTAGACTGTTGTCGTGGAGATCGTGGGTGGATTTAGCGGAGGGATCCGAGACGGGCTCGTTCTTTTCTCGGTCCTCACCCGCTAGATCCGCGGCTCTCTCTCAAGGTTCGGAAGCCCGCGCTGCGGTTTCTTCCCCCCCCAAGCCGGCCCAAGCCGTCAAGCTCCTCATATCGCCAGTCTCAAAAACAGAGCATTGCAACCCGCACCTCTCCACAGTAAGATCGGGGGTCGGGGCGACGCTCTCAGTCGGGGTCTTCTAGACCGCCTAGAGACGTTGTTTAGGATTTTTACGCTGCTTACCCCATCCTCATTTGTTTCATCCAGAAGTTTGACATTTGCTGCCAGGAGGATTTTCATTGTCTGTGTGTATCCCTCAGCCGCAGCATGATGTAAACAGGACCAGCCTTTGTAATCACTAGAGATTACAAAAGACCTTAAGACAGAATGTCCAGCTGAATGAACTCACAAAGTGCAATTTTTGAAGCTACTAATTTAAAGGTCCCCTGAAATGCTTATGCGTGTTGACATCATTTTAACTGAAACAGGAAGACAGGGCGGGACATATCAAGCAGCCCCGCCCCATTTTTAAATAGCCAATAGCGTTAGTTTATATCACAGCTTGGCCTAGAGCTGTTCAGAGCCGTTGAGCTCCGTAAAGTCACATTTGACAGGGTATGCCAGCCACAATCTCATCCATATTGCTATAAATTGTGTAGAATTCAAATTCTGATACATTTTGTGGTTTGCGCCGACTCGCGCATGTGATCCGCTCCGTGCTATCGCGTCTCTGGACCGGAGCAGAGTGTGTGTGCGGTGCGGTGGTTAGCGTGACACAGCGCGAAACCAGACTTTTTTTCCTCAATGGAAAGCATATTTACACTGTTTGAATCGTTCCCTGTCCCCTATATAGTGCACTACGTGCCATTCACTGTACAGAAAATACTAATTCTGTGGACAAGTGACCAATTTCAGCCGCGGCTTCAGCGTCTATTTTATAGTGTAGGGGGCGGGCGCTTCGGATTCTAGAGAGCATTTGATTGGACAGAAAGTTTGATGAGACGCTGAAGTGTGACGTCAAAAAAATCGTTGAGCCTTTTTGGTGGAAATGACGAACTGCAAGCTTTGAATGCTTATATCTTCTAAATGCGAATTTTGTCACTGTTTTGGAGCACACTGCCTTATAGATAACCTTAAGACTAACATATTGATACTAACACCCAAAAAACTTTTAATTTTGATTTCATGGGGATTTTAACTAAAAAAATGGGAATATTAGCTTTTGAGATTTTGACGCAATTATGACCTGGTAGGGTTATTATCTTGAACTAGCCTAAAACTAAAACCATAAAAACTATAAAAACCATAAAATAAACATTACCTGAAATTTTTTTTTTTTAAACATATTTTATTTCAGTTAGTTGCCAAGGCAATCATTTCCATTCAATTTAAGTTGAAATACTAAATTAACTAAAAACTAACACTTAATAAAACTACATAGACATAAAAAAAAACGCTAATAAAAATGTCACACACAAGAAAATTATTAAAACTTTAACTGAAATGAAACTACAACAGTAACTCGATGCTAAAATAACACTGCCTGGTATTTATGAAAAACTGCTTGTGATGACTGTGAAAATGTAGATTCCCAGAAAAGTATGATGTACCTTTGAAACAGCGCACCGCTCCTGAGCAGCAGCTCCACAACTTGAGTGTGTCCTGCCATTGAAGCAAGATGGAGGGGCGTCAGACCCTTTTCATCCCAATCGTTCAGCATTTTAGAGTCTGTGAGGGTCTCCAGCAGCCTTTTACATGTGTTTGTACGCCCATATCTGACAGAAATTGGAGAAAACACTTAATATTAGCAGGTTTTAGAGTGTAGATTTGAAAGCTTGGAGTTACGCTGCATTCATTTGTTTTAAGGCCTGCAAAATTCTCATAAATGGTCAGAACTACCTTTGATATGTTATTATAGGTCAAAACCTATTGCTTATACAGTATATAAGAAAATATGCACAAAGATCTGATTTTGAAATAGCTGTGGCTGTATTACAAACGTTCTCACTCTGCAGCGAAGTGAAGCGCTGATTTCTTCTCCCGTGACTTTTGACCCACAAAGATATTAAGACCCAGCATATTTTTGACCGAATCGTGGATGCCAAGTTTGCAGGCGTAGTGCAGAGGAGTGCAGCCTTCAACATCCTCACCAGACAACATCTCCTTCACGGCGTTGCTCTGGAGGAGGCAATGGGCTCTTATAACTATATACAGAACATATGCATGTTTAAAACAGTACATTATGTAATAATCCATAACAAAGGGTCACTTGTACTCTTTAGGCTTTCTTTCAAAATGAAAGAGCTGTGTTCTGCATCTAACAAACTGAACTTGACATTTAGGAAGGTTTTCACACCTGTAAGACTGTCTCAGGAAGATTTTTCAGCCCTTTTGGTTGAAGAACGACAAAGTGGAGGAAGTTGCGACCTACTTTGTCTTTGATTCTGAAATCGGCACCTTTTTTCAACAAGACAATATGTTAAATATGCAGAAATGTGCATGCAAATAATTTTGGAGCTATAATGTGTTGAAAATGTTTACCAATTGACAGCAAAAACGCAACTGTTTTCCAAGCACCGCATCTGGAGGCCATCAGCATAGGAGACAGTCCTTTACAGTCAATGCAGTCAATTTCTGCTTCCTTTCCAAGAGAAATGAGATCCAAATGACAGTGAATTAACAGCTTTATCTAAGGACATATGGTGAGATATTGGACATCAAAGGACATACGATAAGATGATGAGATATTGGGTGCTTAATATTCATCTTATCAAAAGATCAATCCAAGCTTTGCAGCTTGCTGGTTCACAGAGTGCACATACTGCAGAATAAAGGTTTGAATTCGGGTTGTTTTAGCTGCTCACATTCTCACAAAGCAGCCATTTAAACATTTACCTTTGAAATAAGATATTCAACCAACTCGACATGATCAAACAACGTGGCTCTATTAGGAAAAGAAAGTGATTGTTAATCATTGAAGCATGGATATTGATCAAACAAATACAGCTGTGAACTGTAATAGGCCAAGCACGCTAATGGCATAACCATTATTAATACATTTGTTTGGTCATAGCAAAAAAGTGCTTTAAAATCATATTGTACCAACAAGAATACAAATACATATTTTAAAAATGACATAAAAACATTGTACATATTAAAAAGCTACATAGTTTGAAATGCTTTCTAGTTTCTACTTGTAGATATTGTTTCCAAATACATACATTTTACAAATTAAAATGTATATAAAGCATATAAATATACGAATAATTATTTACATACGCTCGCATACATTATATATATAGTAAAAAATAAAAATAAAAAAAACCCTTTAAAAGTCTTATGAAAAAAAGACTAAAGAAGGTAAAGAAGTCTCATATTGCAACATTAGCCCGGGGTCGTCTGCCATGGCTCAAGGAATGCTCTTTCAGTTAGATTGCTTTAATAAATATTTCACCTTCACAGTGTTTTCTTGTACTCTGAATAAATTTAGGAGTGTGAAATCCAGTGCAGATTTGCTTAAAAGTCCTAGTATGATCCTATAATGTTCTTATATTGTATGTTGCACTCCTAGCACTGAATATGAATATTGGATCATTTAAAGGACATTTATTTTACTTGTAAGCGGTTTACTGTGTGCATTTCTGTAAACAGTTCAGGTCTTTTTAAAGGGATAGTTCAGCCAACAATGAAAACTTCCCATTTCAGGATTTAAACAACAAAAAATGCCACTGGCTTTTGTGCATCTCCTAATCAAACCAGACACAGCAAGTCTGCATATACAACAGTGTGAATAAGATTTAATATTTGTGAGTAACTTTTTAAAATTTCCTCAATATACAGCTTGAAAATACTTGAAATATAGCATAATTTGGACTTTTGTTGTGCTTTAACTCTGTCTTTTTTGGAGTTTGATAACCCATTCACACCAAGGATGATATCTATATATAACAACTATAACTATGATAACTATAACTTTAAAATAATTGTTCAAATTCTATGACAATAGGGAGATCCACACTACAACTATAACAATAATGACAATATTGTTAGAATCACTTTTAGACTGTTTTTTCCCCAGTTGATGAATGATAAAAACATTGACAGCCAACCAGAATCCACCTGACTTTAAACCAGCAGTATGTAGTTATGTCTATTTTTGTGACTTTAAAGCCCCCTACAATTAAGTGAGTGGAATTAACTTTCGTAAATATATCACTGTGGTAATTACAGTGGATAGCTGTACACATGCATTTGTTGCTGCCACCCTCGGTTTTTGGAGAGATGTGTGAGAAGAAGCTTCCTCTAACATCTCTGATTTGATGACATGCAGATTCAAAAGTTGTATGAATCTATGAAGGTTGGAAGTTGTATTGAAGGCAAATGGTGGTAAAACACCTTAATAAATAAATATTGCCTATTACCTGGACATACAGTACAGTTGCTTTAAAGAGCTTGAACATTTATAAGCATGAACATTTAGAGCTTAAACATAAGTGGGCGTTCGCCACAGGATTCTCAGATTTCTTCTCCTTCATCGACGATGATGATCTTCGCTGATCTATGAGACTCGAAGCCTGCTCGCCGTAGAAAGCCACGCAGCAGGAATTAAGCTGATTCGCCGCTCCTCCCGCCACCTTCAGTGTCATAGCAGCAGAGGTCCCAGCTAATTCCCCTGCCGCAATCCGGCGAGCCTAAAACAGCCTAAAAGAGCTTATTTCTAACAGGTAAGTTCTTAAAAGAGCAAATTTTCTGGAAACGTTGTTGCAAATGTTGTGCTGCGAGTGTGGCTAGAGGAGTAGTGAGCGCGTCGCCTGTTTGGGCAGCCCCCACGCAGAGACTGCATGCTCAATGAGACGGAATGCTTTCACTGAGAACTTGAGTCTCACCCCTCTCCACTCGCGCCCCGCCTTCTTCAGCGAAGGCAGCCCCACTCTCTCATTTCTCCTCTCTCAGCAAAGCTCGGAGATAGAAACAGCAGAGCCATGGGGCTGAGCAACCGGGTTTAAGCAATCGTACGCCGGCACAGAGCCCACGTGCCTGCTCTCCCCACTGCACTTTGATCTGCCGGGGTGTTTTACAAGTGAGGATCAGCACCCCTCGGTGCTGATCGGCTCTAACCTCATGGGCGGATCGGAGCAGAACGCTGTCACCTCTCTATTGCTGACAGCTTCACATTGTGTGTGCGGCGCTGAAGCTGCGCTCAGACAGGCTGTTTTCATTCGAAAGTCCCAGTCTGTTCCGGTTTCGCTCGCTGGTCCCCTCCATCTCTCAAGTTTCTCCTCTTCCCGGTTACCTCAGAGGAAGAAATGGCTAATTCTGACTGCTTTACATTTGTGTATGCGTCGCGGAGGCTGCTTTCACTATGAAAGCCTGAGTCTGTCCCCACGCAGCTCTTTGATCGGCCAGCATGTTTTACACGTGAGGATCAGCGCCCCTCGCTTTCATCGAGTGGCTCAATCCTTCTAAGCGGATCGGAGTGAAACGCTGTCACCAATGATTTCATATCGCTGACAGTTTCGAGTTGAGTCTGCTGCTCCCCCGGGCCACACCCACGCCGAGACTGCACTCACTGAGATAGACCACTACAAGAGTGTGTCTCTCGCTCTGCTGCGCTCGCGGTTCACCACGGTTCAATGAAGACGGCCCCTCCCCTCGTCCGCTACGAGCGGATTTGAGTGAATGCGCGCAGCACTTTTGATCTGCCGGTGTCTTTACACATAAAAATTATCAGTACCCCTCTTCTAATGAGCGGTTTTTATATTTTTAGGCAGATTGAAAGGGAATGCTGTCACTAATGATTATCGCTGACAGCCTCAGATTCTAGAAGCGTCTGGGCCACGCCCACGGGGGCTGACTGCTCTCGCTACGAGGGCATTGAGTCTAGCACCCCCCAAATGGCCTCTGTTATGCCTCCAAACACCCCGTTCAGTTCCGGGTGCCGACGGCAATGTGTTTGTTGTGAACTCCGCTGTGAATACTGGGCCTGTTCAAAAGCTCCCACACAACTGGCCGCTGTTATAGCAAGAAAAATAAAACACAAACATTAACAGAGAGCAAATTTACTCTTCCGTTTCTCGCGGCGTGGTCCCTACCTTAGTGCAAAGCAGGGACGCTCACGTCGTGCGCTCAGAGGTGATGAATCTGCTGGCAAAAGGAGCTGTAGTATGGTTCCTCCAGCTCAGAGCGAGTCAGGCTTCTACAGCAGTTACTTCCTCGTTCCCAAAAAGGATGGTGGCCTCCGGCTCATCCTCGATCTCAGACACCTGAATCACGCCCTCATGAAAAGATCGTTCAGGATGACTATGCTGAAACAGATCCTCGCGCAGATTTGCTCAGAGGACTGGTTCTTTTCTCTGGACCTGAAGGATGCATACTTTCACATCCAGATAGCCCCCCCGTCACAGATGATTCTTGAGATTCACCTTCGAGGGAGTGGCTTATCAATACACGGTCTTTCCCTTCGGGCTGTCTCTAGCCCCCCGCAATTTTACGAAGTGCATGGACGTGGCTCTTTCCCTTCTGAGACAGATGGGAATCCACATTCTCAACTACCTCGACGACTGGCTCGTGCTGGCCAAGTCGGAGGCAGAATTAATATCACACAGGACCCTCCTCCTCAGCCACTTAGAGCGCCTGGGACTCAAGTTCAATTTTGCCAAGAGAACGTTGTTCCCCAGCCAGCGAACATCGTTCATCACGCCCTCATGAAAAGATCGTTCAGGATGACTATGCTGAAACAGATCCTCGCGCAGATTTGCTCAGAGGACTGGTTCTTTTCTCTGGACCTGAAGGATGCATACTTTCACATCCAGATAGCCCCCCCGTCACAGATGATTCTTGAGATTCACCTTCGAGGGAGTGGCTTATCAATACACGGTAACTACCTCGACGACTGGCTCGTGCTGGCCAAGTCGGAGGCAGAATTAATATCACACAGGACCCTCCTCCTCAGCCACTTAGAGCGCCTGGGACTCAAGTTCAATTTTGCCAAGAGAACGTTGTTCCCCAGCCAGCGAACATCGTTCCTGGGAACAGTTTTCGACTCAGCTCAAATGAGAGCTGTAGTCGCATCGGAACGGGCTCTGGCCATACGGAGACTGACGGCCTCCTTCGAGATCGGTGCAACTCGCCCTCTCAAAACATTTCAGAGGATGCTGGGCCTCATGGGTTCCATCCCACCGCGGGTTCCATCCCATGCATGGTGTCACGGACACCTACATATCAGGGTGAGGGCGCATATACCGGGCAAATTGACTCGAGGAGCGGACATATTATCAAGGAGCAATGTCCCCTCAGAGGAGTGGATGCTCCATCTGCAGATGGTTCAGAGAATCTGGGAGATCTTCGGCGAGGCCGAGGTAGACCTCTTCACCTCAGAAGACAACTCTCACTGCCCAATTTATTATTCGAAGACCAGGGACGCGTTGGCCCACGATTGGCCCAACCTCCTACTTTATGCATTTCCCCCAATCGCCCTGATCCCACAGGTAATCAGGCGAATCAGGGAACAGAGACACAAGGTTCTCCTGGTGGCCCCTCTCTGGAAGAACCAACTGTGGCTATCAGAGCTGACCCAGCTGTTGGTAGCGGCCCCTTGGCCCATTCCGTTGAGACGGGATCTCCTCTCTCAAGCGGACGGGACAATATGGCTCCCTTGGCCCGAATTGTGGGCCCTACCCCTCTGGCCGCTCGACGGGAGCCTACAAGCCTCCCAGAGCGAGTTTTAAACACGATTTTGGAGGCTAGAGCCCTGTCTCTACGCCCTTAAGTGGTCTATTTTCTCTGCTTGGTGCCTAAGCCGCGGCGAAGACCCTTCTACCTCCGATCTGTCAGTGGTGTTATCATTCCTGCAAGAGCTGCTGGATAAGGGACGCTCCCCATCCACCCTCCAGGGTTATGTAGCAGCTACATGTAGCAGAGGCCTCTCATGCCCCTATTGCGGGCCAATCAGTGGGCAGGAACAGCGCGGTTGCCCGCTTCTTGAGGGGCGCCAGGAGGCTGAATCCGCCTCGCCCCCTCACTGTCCCTTCATGGGATCTGCCCTCTGTGCTGAGGGCCCTGAAGGACCCTCCTTTTGAGCCGCTACAGTCTACCAATCTTCGGTCACTGTCGCTGAAGACTGCTCTGCTTCTGGCACTAGCATCGGTAAAGCGAATAGGAGACCTTCAGGCGGTTTCCATTAGTCCTACCTGCCTGGAATTTGGGCCTAACGACCCTAAGGTCATCCTTAAACCAAGGCATGGTTACGTACCCAAGGTGCTCTCCGCTCCATTCAGAGAACAGGTCATTGCGCTCTCTGCGCTTCCTCCCTCTGAAGAGGACAGAGAGTTATCCCTGCACTGCCCCGTCAGAGCTCTAAGAATTTACATTGAGTGTTCCGTCCCCTTCAGACGGTCGGAACAACTCTTTGTTTGCTTTGGTAACAACACCAAAGGGCATCCGGTTACGAAGCAAAGACTCTCTAGATGGACAGTAGACGCTATCTCGCTAGCGTACTCTTCATTGGGCCTACAATGTCCCATCGCAGTATGGGCCCATTCCACCAGAGGCATCGCCTCGTCTTGGGCGTGGTCTAGCGGTGTGTCCATTGCGGAAACCGGCTGGGCCTCGCCGTCCACATTTGCTAGGTTTTATAACCTGGAAGTCCCGGCCTTACAGGCCAGGGTCCTTTCTGCTTGAAGAGACATGCACTGCGTTACGCAAACAAGTCTGACAGAGAGCCCTTGACCGTATCGCGCTCAAGCTCTCTGGTTTTAGTTTACTTGTCAGCTATCGACCCCTGGGGTGCTGAAGTTGCATGAGTACTCTGGGACGATTAACCAGGCCGGGCGTGACCTCAGGAAGTTCAGCCCGTTTTAGCCTTGGGTTATTGTTAACTTCCCTATGGGCATTACTTGCTTATGGAAGTTATAATACTTATATGGTTACCATGGCGCATGCTCTGCTGAAACAGCACGGCTTGTACTTGTTTGACTCTGTTTAACTCGTTTATGAATGTTAAATGTACGCTTTTGTGTTTCTACGTTTTTTTTTTCTTTTTATGTTAAGTTATACTCGGCTGGATGAGCAATGATTCATCGTTACTAGGTGATTGTTATTGTCCTAATCTTAACGGCATGGCTGATCTGCAGGAATCACGCACACCCGACAGATACCGGCAACAAGTTACTCACCTATAGCCGTGATGTGCTTTTATTGCACCGGTCCTCATTGCTGTGTAACATCAAGCCTGATGTGGTTTTACCACCGGAGCTTCGGCCGAGGAAAAGAGGAAGACGTGGGGGTATTCACAGCAGAATTAGGAAACGTCCATTTAAACCTCCTCTCCCCTCCATTATACTATCAAACGTACGTTCACTCCGCAATAAAATGGATTTGTTACATGCCAGGTGTCGATTGGAAAGGGCCTTCAGGGATATTTGTATCATCGCCCTGTCAGAAACATGGCTAGACCCGTCAGTCTCTGATGCTGAAGTCAGCCTGGACAACTTCACAATAATCAGGGCAGACAGAACCGAGCAATCGGGGAAGACACGCGGCAGTGGAGTGTGCTTGTACATTAACAATAGGTGGTGTAATAACATCAAAGTACACCACAAGTCATGTACAGCCGACCTGGAGATACTAACTGTGTCCCTTCACCCCTACTATTTGCCTCGGGAATTCCCTGTTGTTGTGGTCAACTGTGCTTACGTTGCCCCCAGCGCTAACATCAGTACAGCAGCTGAGCGTCGTCGCTTCAGTCGAAGTAACCTGATAATCCTGTGGCGAATGCCCGCTTATATAGCCAGATGACCCCGTCCATTCTGGCAGGCTTTGTCGCCATATGCTTTTGCAGCTCCACTGCCGAGCCATTGGTTCATTTTTAATACACTGCACAAACCAATGGCCGTGCAGTTTCACTGCGTGATTGAAAAAGGCTTCAGTTCAGGAGAAAAAAAAAAAAGGCTTTTTCCCATAGCGCCTTTAGCAGACGCAGTACTCGTTCCCATATCTCAGGGAACCGAGGTTACGTTAGTAACAGAGTACGTTATTATGTGTTGGTGTGGATGCTAATATAGTTATTGTTATAATTATCATACTTGGTGTGAACAGCCCTTTGGTCAGCATGTTGTACGGAAAATAGGAGCATGAACATGCTTCAGAATTTCCCTTTTCATCCCGTTTCCTAAAATGCCATTGTCAGATAAAGTCACAATAGCAAGAAAGTAGCAATTACAGGCAGCTTCCACAACTAACCTGTTTAACAAATGTGCTCTAAATCTTAAAGACATTCTCCAGCACCAGCAACATCTCACATATAGTTTCTTGGGCAATAGTATGGAATTACCTGCTTACGTTATTTGCTTTCCTTGCTATTTATGTCCATATTTGCTAACTTAATGTGAACTGAGATTGCTTAAATCAGCTCGGAGATAAACCAGGAGACTGTCACATAATAACTACTGGAGAGCAGTATGGCATCACACTGACCTATGTAAGGGGGTCTGATTGGCTCCATCCCTGATGTTGATGATGTCTTCCACTTTGTTGTAAGACGAAAGCATGATTTTGACGGCTTCCAGAGCACCCTGAGTGCAGGCAGAGTGGAGGGCCGTGGATTTGTCACACTGCAAAACAATCAAGCCCCACAGACAGACAGACACTGAGATGGAAGTCAGCTATTAGCTTGACATAAGTAGGAAAGGCAGGGTCAGGTAATGCAAGAGGGGGGCAATTTCTCAGCTGCTGCACCAGTAACACAAACCATTAATGAGAGAGCACCCTGAATTGCTGTGGCAATGGACAGAACGGCCAAGCTCAGCTATAGACGTAAGTGGCTGCAATTTGTATCAATTTAACTATCTGAAGCTATTACTGAATGCATCAACCCTGCTGCTACAGACAAATGGAGTGTGAGTGTATTTGTGTCTGTGTGGTCAAGATCGAGAGCCAGGAAATCAGGCTGCTTTTGTATTCATTGCAGGCCACATTCTTCTGACTGCATTTCATAAAAAGATTATTTTTGTCTTTCTTTCAGAATCATGACATTATAGCTCGACATTAGGCAATTTTCTTATATTTGTCCCCAAACTTCTCAGTTAGCCTCAGTGTGGTTTAATGTATCAAAAAGCTTTTACAGAAATAAGTATTGATGATAATGGGCTCATGATTATATTACATAAATTTGCTGACTATCTTATTACTGCTGTAGGAGGAGTTTTGATAAAATATGTTTTACAAAATTCATATTGGTGAAAAAACTAGTCAGTGGAAAGATGGAACCTGAAACCACCGTGATGCATGACTTTTGTTTCTAAGCCATTATATGGAAGCTCATTTCCACCCATAAGAAAAAAAAAATTCCTTGGTAAATCATATTTATGACCATGGGTGACATTAGGGGGGAGGGGGAGGGGGAGGGGCAGTTGCCCCATATCGTTCATCTTTCAATCCCCGATGTCAGCCCCGCTGCAATTGGAGCAGTTAGCCAAGACCAGGCCTGGTTCTACAGGGGTACTAGAGGGTGCTAAACAAAAGCAAAAGCAATTGAAAATCTGGCAAACTATCCAGTGTGTAAGCGTTTGCGCTCTGGACAGCGAAAGTTACTATTTACAATGCGTTTTTGCAGCGCTGAGCGATGAAGCTAATCACAGACAAATATCTGTTGATTTCTTGAACGCAATGGCCAATCAGAAACTTTTTAGTTTTAGTTATGAAAACAATTGCCATAATTTCAATGTTTTGTCATAATTGTTTTGTCATCATTTTTTACTTTTTATGACATAAAAATGAGTTATGATTTACCAGAACATGATTTTTCTTATGTAGTGAGAATGGGCTTCCATATTATTTAGTGTGAAAGTAATAAATAGAAACCTAAGTTCAACTTTGAACTGTTGTTGGCATAAGAGGGATTGAGATAAAGGGTCAAGAAAGTCATTTTATAAATAATAATAATAATAATAATAATAATAATTAAATAATTATTATATCAGAGTGCTGCCCACAGAGGATACCGCTATGACAATCTCACAATGTTTAAAGAGTCTTAAAGGAATAGTTCATTCAAAAATGAAAATTCTGCCATCATCCTCACCCTCATGTTACTTCAAACTTGTATGACTTTCTGTATTCTGTGGGAAATAAAACAAGATATTTTGAAGAATGTTTGTAACCAAACAATTTTGGTTACCTTTGACTTCCATTTTATGGACAAAAATACCTTTATCAAAATATTTTATTTTATGTTCCACAGGTGAAAGAATTTACATTTTTGGGTGAACTATTAGTTTAAGATTCTCTCCAATCAGTTTATAAAAAATAATATTTTTTTACAATACCATACAGTTCAGTGGGCTGCCACGGACTCCCTGCCAAACGAAAAATAAACTTTCTTTTTCATCACAAGCCTTGGGCCATTTGATTCCTTTGATCGTTTTAGGTATGCTTGTTAACTTTTATATTTAAAAAGATTTTTTTATACCTCTTGTAACAGCACTTACCTGTTTCTGATCCACTGTGGCTCCTTTAATGATGCAAAGTTTGATCACCTCAATGTTGCCCCCACGTACAGCCAGATGGAGGGGAGTACTTTTGGTCTTATCCAAGTAATTAATGTGCACTGAAGTGGAAAGGCCCAGTTCTTCTCCTTTATGAGGGTGAGAAACAGAAGAGATGAGTTCAGCTTCATTTTTCCATACTTTTCAGTTCATTTGAGGAATAAAGCATCAAAATAAAACTGTCATAATTTATTTGCCTCATGCCTTACCAAACATGTACACTGAAACGGGCCAAAATGACAAAAACAAACAAACAAAAGGTGTTTCATACAACTCATGCCCAATATCCCAAGTCTTCTGGAGTCATACGATAGCTAATACTTGGAATATAGCCCATGAGGCATATGGACCCCTTTTGCTACTTTTTTGAAACACCAGTCCTTTTTTTTTTTTTTTTTTTTTTCTTTTTGTGTCAAGTCACCATTTATTGTAAATTCATGGAAAAAGAGGTTTACATTATTCAAATTTGCAACAGGAAAATAAAAAGCAATACTGGTTTGGAATGACATGAGGGTGATTAAATGGTGACAGAATTTTCTTTTTTCAGTGAACTATCAATTGACATTGGCTGACATTGGGTGATGTCAAAAACCTCAATCACAATGAAAGCATGACTGCTTTGTTTGGTCACCATGTGACATGCTTGCAAATAGCTCTGGAGGCTGGCAGTCACATTTGACATGTTGACCCTTCTATTTGTTTGAACTGTTTTGCATTTAAGAATCTGAAAATATTGGACTGTAATGTAAATGAAAACTGTGTCATTTGTCTTTCAGCCAAAGGGAGCTGTCAGAAAAACCCACAAATATTTATATCTGGAACACATCATTCCGGAACAGAAGACCACCCATGTATTGTGCACAGTCACAATGCCTGTCTAAACTGCATGGTGAATGGGTTGGGAGTGGATTCATCATGAATTGGTGGAATGAGAATATTAAATTCACTTGCCAATTTTCAAAACCAGCTCCATGGCCTCTTTGGCACCTGCAAAAGCAACCGTATGGATAGCGTAGTGACCCAGTTTGTTCTGAATACACATCTTGGCACCATGTTTGAACTGTAAGGAAAGAAAATAATCTCATTTATCACACAATATGGGGAAATGAGGATTATGTCAGTCATTTTTTTGTGTTTATTTTTATGGCTCTTTTGTACTCACAAGAAACTGAATAGCTTCGCAGTTATTAGTGCAGCAGGCCAGCATCACAGGGGTGTTTCCCAGATCCCCCTCCAGATTGGCATCTGTTTTGTCACAGGACTGAAAAAGGACCTGTGCCAGACACAAACAAAATGATCATCAATTTCCGCATGGCACTCAATCAGTATAATTCTTCCAGCATTTCACTCTGACAGAAAGCGGATTCTGCACCGAAGATGCCCTCAAGTTTCCCGCTGAGCTGTCCGTATGCTATCCCAGCTAAATCACGCAAGCATAAATGTTGTTGGGGATATCAGTATGACTGTGATTCGACTGTAGGCATGAGACCACAGGTAATTACAGAGTGATGATATTGAGATCAACAGCATGAATATGAGTGTGACATAACTTCTGTAAACAAGTATATTTTAGACAACATAGCTTTATCTGTTTTTACTTTAACCAGTGTTATTTTAGAATTATTTATATACAACTGTAGTATTTATTAATATTGTTTATTCAACTTATTTTATTTCAGTTAGTTGTCAAGGCTACCCGTCTAATTTATTTATTTTTTTTTACGTTTAAGTTTGTTTTTTCATCTAATAAAATATATATTTTATTTCATATAGGCTTCATTTCAATTAACAAAAAAAGATTTTATTATTTTTAGTTAAAAAATAAACAAACTCCCTCTACCAACGAAAACAGTTCCAAAAAAGTAATGGCAGAATCATCCGCTGTGTCTCCGTGTTTCATTCCTGAATGAATGAATCAGTGTTGTGAATGGGTTGAATGAATAATTAAATGACTCACTCATAAAGACACTGACTGAATTCAGAAAAGCATATTAGCATACTACTATTACAATTAGAAATAATAATGCTATGCTAGTATGCTATTCTGAATTCAGGCAGTCACTTGAATAAACATATGAATAAATGAAGTAATTAATCAGGCCCTGTGTCAAAATATGCCAACTTTCATACTGTCTGAATTCACTGTATTTGATAGATGAAGTAGATGAAATGTACCCAGATGACTAACTACTTCTGCCACCTGAGATTCTGGAGTGTGCAATCGATTGACACTTTACTATCCCATGAAGCCACAGGAAAGGAGTTGTGAATGGCAGTGAATCGACTTGTGACAGTGACAATATGGCGGAAGTAGCTCATCCGAATTTCATTCATACTACTCATATTAACACTAGTACATACATTTTTTATGGTCACAAAGTAAGTTTTAAGTAGGTAGTAGGTAAGTAAGCGATTAAGGATGTAGCTAGTGTTTTGTGGACGAATCAGTTGTGTAAATGATTCAAATGACTCACTCATACAGAAAATGTTGTCACCTACTTGCATTATGATGCAACCTGCAGAAAGAGTAACTGAAAAATCCCCACACCCAAAACAGACTGACAGTCTCAAAAACAGAATGATTTCTGAAGGATCATGTGACATTGAAGACTGGAGTAATGACTGCTGAAAATTCAGCTTTGCTATAACAAGAATAAATTACATTTTAAAATATATTAAAATAGAAAACAGTTATTTAAATTTGTAATAATATTTACAAATATGACTGTTTTTACTTTATTTTTTTTAAAGGAAATAAATACAGGTGCATGTATTGGGCAACTTGGACAGCTTTGACCAGTACAGTATATCTGATACAGTCTGATGCACATAATGACAAATTATTCAACAGACTGCAAACAGCATATCTACTGCTGCTCTCTGGCCTGACTGTGACACCAGCGGATTCCCAGCAGCATGTGTTACTGACCTCTACTAGATGATTGTATCTCTTTGTGACAGCCAGATGCAGAGGGCCCATCATGGTGCTGTTGAGGATGTTGGGGTCAGCACCCAGCTCCAGCAGTAATGCACAGCTGTGCAGTTGATCCTGCTCTACAGCCCAGTGTAGAGGAGTTCTGCCCTGCTCGTCCTGTACATTCAGCTCTACACAGCAAGAAACACTGAATTCATATGGAGTTGTTGCGACGTTCTGGACAGTAGGACATTCAGCAAGCATTCAGATGCAATCAGTGTGATAGCGAGCGACAAGTTCACCTTAGGCAGAAAGGTGCGAATAATGACTTCGAAACGAATATCAAATTCTACCGAATAATAGAAAAAAATAGACTGATTATGCAACAAACACAGTAATAAAGTAATATTTTTAGTTAACGCGTCTAAAAAAAAATTACAAAGCAATTGTGAGCATATGAATAATTATGAATGAAAATACGCAAGGTGTGATTTCAACTTCAAATTAGTACTTGTAAAGACTAATACTGAAATAAGATATTATATGGCACATATTTTCCACCTTCTTAATTGTCACCATATATGTTTTAAACTTTCCTAGCGTTAACATGATTGTGCGTCACTTGCCCTCAAGCACGTTGTCACGATTCACTGTGGAAGGAACGATGGAGACGCGGAGAAATGTTCAACAGTCTTTAATACTTGAATCACAGGGGTCAATCCACAACAGGAACACGGGAAACACACAACATCCAACAAGTAGACCCGACAGCCACAAACTGAACAGACTGGGACTTTTAAACACAGGGCAATCAGGAGAACACAGGTGCATGGAATGACTCAATTAACTGGGACACGGAACACATGGGGAGGGAAAACACAGCAAAACCAGTCCAGGGGCGTGACACACGTACACATATAGTGTGTGTAAGTACGATTTCTTTTTAAAAAATTAAACAAATTATTTTGTCCTTATATTTCCAATTCAGTCAAAAAAAAAAGCATTTTCACTTTATTTAACATACAGGTTGAAATAATGTTTCATATACAAGGCATATTTTCTATATGGAAACTATTAATGGATTTACATCTATAAAATGTTTTGGTAACACTTTCTTTGAAGCCCGTATTTATAATACATTATAAGGGTATTCTTAAGGCATTATAATGAATGCATAATGCATTATAAAAAAACTTATAATATGTTATATCAACTCATGAATAATCATAACAACAGTTATAATACATCATAATACTTACGTATTTGTGGTTATACATTTAAGAGTATGATTATTTATAACACACAATGAACACCATATTAAATCTACTTCATTTACAGAATAATGGACTGTATCATATCTTGACATTGTTTATTTAAGATCTGCCCAGTATCTTACTACAGCTTGTGAGTGGTTAGATGTTGAGTGTTATTTGAGTGTTTCCTGTGGAGCTAATGTTAATTAATTGATGTGAGCTTTATACTCCAACTGAAAAAAATGCAATGTTTTATATGGTTACATTTTATTTTGATGGTCCCCTTAATCAATCGACTATAAGCACCTTTGCAACTACATGCCAACTAACTCTCATTAGAGTATTAGTATGCTCAAGAATGGTAGAATCTAGTATGTTAGAATAAGTTTACGTACTTGCAAATACACTTATAGTCAGTTTACCTGTTGGTTGACCATCAAAATAAAGTGTTAGGAAATATTTACAGTAGCAGACATACTAATACTCTAATGACCGCTAGTTGATATGTAGTTGCAGAGTCACTTATCAACAGCTGTTTAAAGGGTACCATCAAAATAATCAAACTTTATTATAAGAATACCCTTATTATGTATTATAAATACATAAATACATCTGTTATTTATTTTAATTTTAGTTACATTATGTCTGAATTTATTATGTCTGTATAGGTCTTTTATTAAGTTTTTAGTTTTATTTAATTTGAGTTATTTTAATACTTCAACAAACTAAATGGAAATGAAATAATATATATATTGAATTTATTAATGTGTATGTACAAATACAGTATATATTTATGTGTGTGTGGTTGTACATACACATACTGTATATGTAGTTGGTTTTTTGGTGTTTGGCTTGGTGTTAGAATCATTATTATACTCTTATACCTTTTGTTCTTTAATATTTTGAATTGTTTTTAGCTTTATTTTTTTGTTTTTCATTTAAATGTTAAGTTTAGAAATTTTGCTGTATGCATTTGTCATTTTTATTTAATCTCTTTATTTTTAAAATGTGTATAGGTAGTATTTATAAAGTTTTAGCTTTTAGTTTTGGATCTGTTTTTAGTTGTTTTAATACTACAATTGATTGCTTCTGTTGGATAAAAGCGTCTAATAAATGACTAAATAAATAAATAAAAATACGGGCTTCATAGAAAGTGTTACCAATGTTTTCATTCAGTTTTGAAGTACTTCAAGTTTATGCCCCTGTTCTGTCTGAATACAGACAAAGATAATTGATAATTTTGTCATTGGAACAGATTAAGAAAATGGCTTTTCTGCATAGGTCTGGTGTGTCTCATTTAATATCGTGCTTCTCTCCTCTGATTGTCCAAAAAGATAATTATCCACCCAACATTCTGTTATATTCATATTCCAGCTTTTTGCAATATTTTGTGTAGAGCCCTGCATTTCAGCCTGGGGCCCCGACTTTTTTATGCCCCTCAGGCCGGGCTTCAGGCCAATTTTCATGTCATAGTTCAGACGCGGGCTGGGCCTCCGGCCTGTTTTAGGCTTCTCCTTATTTTTATATTTTAGACATCCATCAATTAGGCTAGTGATGAAAAAAATTGCCTCGCTGGTGGAAACAACACAAGACCGTGCTACTGCGACTGTCAAGAGCGGCTCGACGGTGTTTAGTGTCCCGCAGCAGCAGCATGTATGGTGCGTGCCGTCAGCGCAGCTGAACAGTTCTGCGTTCAAATGCAAGCAATAGGCTTAAGCTTGCCGCAAAGCACCGGCAAAAGTAAATACCATAAATGTGACAGGTGGAAATAGTAAGTAGATATCTGAGTTATTTAATAATAAACTAGTGTTTTCTGAGTCGGTGTCGCAAGGATGAAGTTGCCGATCCTGACTCGCCATCTCCTCATTAGACGCGCCTTTAGAGAGAAGTGCATCTTTACAGATTATGATTATAATGAAAGAGTTTTTGTTTTTGATTTGTTTTATTTCGTTAAGTAGTAATTTAAAGCTTTCTATAGATATATTATCATGTCTGTGAGACATGTATTCGCTGAATTTTGGTTCAGTTTTGTAAAGCGCTCCTGTTCAAGACGAGATGGCCTAAAGCGCGTCATGTTTGTTTTCTTTGTGTGTGTGTGTGTGTGTGTGTGTGTGTGTGTGTGTGTGTGTGTGTGTTTAGGTTTTTTGGTT
>NW_015549582.1:1416351-1445894 GCF_001515605.1 Sinocyclocheilus anshuiensis
TGTGTGTGTGTGTGTGTGTGTGTGTGTGTGTTTAGCTGGTTTAGCTGGTCTCCCAGCCTGACAAACCTGGTATTCAGTGTGTGATTTCTAACCCCCCCAAACCAGTTAAGCCCCACCAATTTCATTGGTTAATTCAGTCACAAGTCACCTTTCAAGAAAAGTTCAGACTTCTTTGATTCAGTTCAAAGTTCAGATCCAATTGTCTACATGTCTATCTAGATGTGCTACCAATGCTACAGTAAGGTTAAGGTTAGAGTGTAGGTTAGGGTTAGGGGTTAGTATTTGGTTCAGCATTGTGCATGCAGTCAGCACTGTGGTCGACATGAAAAATGAAATCTTTACAATTGGCTGCTAGCAGGGTTTTAACTTTTTTTTTTTTTTTGCTGGGTTTGGGGGAAAAAAATCACATGTATTTAGCTGGTTGGTCAACTGATCTCCCATTTCTAACCAGCTAACAAGTACCTAAACACAGATCAAACTGATCATCTCAGACAGTCTGGGAGATCAACTTCCCACCTTGGGCTGGTTTGTTTATTTCAGCAGAATATTGCGCTGTAATAGATGTAATTAGGAAGAGAAATGTGCACTCTGAATATAATTTGGTCTTTTTCCATTGTAGTGAGTAAACTGGTTGCTCTGTTTTGTCTATGATTTATTGAAGTACTGCGCTCACAATAAGCCTCCCTGTGACGTAAGTGTGTGATCCCTGGGGAGATTATGTGATAGTTTTATAATCATTAGAACATAATGAGACATTGACCTGATGTGATCTGAATAGCAAAAGACTGGGGTGAATAAACAAAGCCTAAGGACAAGGCCTTCAAAACAGATCTATATATTTACAATGCAATTAGTGCAAAACTTAGACTCGAGTGTAATTTCTCAAAATATGCTGTTTGTTATGATGGTTAAAATGTCATTTTATGCAGATTAAGTAGATTATTTATTTGCTGCCTCAAAGTTGGATTCAATTACTTAATTCCTAGAACTGGATCCCAAACCTTAAAGTCCTTTGCTTCCTTTTTACTGTATATTGTTCTAAATCTATAGTGTTATGTTAAATTTCTGGGGTGTCAGATTTTCATTTAAAATTAAAATGTCAGATTTTGGTGTTTGCTACTGACAACTAAACAGGAGAGTGAGTTACAAAATGCAGTTACAAAATGCAGTGTAATGCTCAGTTTTTGCTAACACTGCTAATGCTAACATGAGTGAACTCTAGGTAACGCTTTAGTTTAGGGACCAATTCTCACTATTAACTAGTTGCTTATTTGCATGCCTATTATAAACATATTGGCTGTTTATTGGTACTTATAAAGCATTTATTCTGCATGACCATATTCTACATCCCTAGTCCTATACCTTACCTATCTATTAATAAGCAGCAAATTAAGAGTCTTTTGAGACAAAAATCGTAGTTGATGGTTTGTTAATAGCGAGAATTGGGTGTCATTCCCAGCTCTGACATCTGACTTCCGAGGTAAATTGAACGCAGCAAAAGTCACAACTCTACCTTTTTTTCATTTTTGATAATCCATTCCACTCAGATGTGTGTCACAATACAGAAATAAAGATCTGTCGCTATTTTCATTACATCACAACTTTAAAACCTTGTCGAGGAGTAAGACTTACCCTCAGGCCCCACGACAGAAACAATGAGGCGAATTATGTCCAGGTGTCCTCCGGCTGAAGCATAGTGTAGTGGACTAGCTCCATTCTCATCCCTGAAGCTTAGGTGTTCCAGACTTTTCCGGCTCAGGTGGTCGATGGCAGAGGCCTTCCCTTTGAAAGCCAACTGGCAGAGGAACAGGTTATCAAAGCATCTTGCCAAGGAAAGGAAGTGAAGCACAATGTAACATAAGTCCTACATCCCTAATCCTATACCTTACCTATCTATTAATAAGCAGCAAATTAAGAGTCTTTTGAGACAAAAATTGTAGTTGATGGTTTGTTAATAGCGAGAATTGGGTGTCATTCCCAGCTCTGACATCTGACTTCCGAGGTAAATTGAACGCAGCAAAAGTCACAACTCTACCTTTTTTTCATTTTTGATAATCCATTCCACTCAGATGTGTGTCACAATACAGAAATAAAGATCTGTCGCTATTTTCATTACATCACAACTTTAAAACCTTGTCGAGGAGTAAGACTTACCCTCAGGCCCCACGACAGAAACAATGAGGCGAATTATGTCCAGGTGTCCTCCGGCTGAAGCATAGTGTAGTGGACTAGCTCCATTCTCATCCCTGAAGCTTAGGTGTTCCAGACTTTTCCGGCTCAGGTGGTCGATGGCAGAGGCCTTCCCTTTGAAAGCCAACTGGCAGAGGAACAGGTTATCAAAGCATCTTGCCAAGGAAAGGAAGTGAAGCACAATGTAACATAAGTCAGATTCAGTTCAACCTGGTATTTTTTCTGATCACTATTGTACCCGATAAAAAAGCAAACATACACACGTGCTGATGGCATCATTTTAAGTAAATATTTGTACTCCCCTCTGCCCCCAGCTCTCCAAAACACATACAGTGTGTAGGAGAAAAGACACGCACCTCAAACACATCTGCAGAATCCAGGTCTATTTCCTCATCATTTATTACACATTTGTAGAAGCTGTTTCGCCTCACAAACTCCTTTCCAAACTGCATTTGGTGAGCTTAGTGAGGATATTCTGTAAAGACAATTCAATCGTTGATATTAATAACATCCTTAGAATGGCATTGATTGTATTTGCTTTAAGGGCTGCTTTTGTGTGCTGAGGCTCAAGTTTGAACTGAGAGCAGGTGATTGGACTTGCACACAATAACCTCAACACAAGGTGAAAGTGACAACGATGCCAGCCTGTCATGCCGATTCTCAGAGCCTGGTGTGATTAGAGCATTATAGCAATCAAGCTATTGTAAAGGTATTCAGGCCATGTGGCACATATAATATGCATAAAACAAAAAAATGACGCCTCCACTTCAGTGAATCTGTCTACTTACAATGACAACTGGCTTCTTTATCGAGGGCGGAATTACTTTTTAAAAGTGTGAGTCGATATTCATTATTTCTTTTGTTCTTTTTACAGGTTTTTACCATGGAGCAGAGATTACTTTCACATCACTGAACTTCAATATCCACATTGTCCAGCTTTAAAGTAGCATTCAATAAATTCGATCAAAGACACATTGATTGTTTAGTTATAGAGGGAGAACTGAACATAATTTGACCCATTTGACTCATGACAGAAAATTTCAATTTGCCGTGTTGAACTAGAGTCGAGCAACCCATTTGAATGTGTTGCTGTTTCTTCACAACAGGCTACTACTACAATGTGCTACAGTGATCTTTTTAAATATGTAAATATAGATTATATACTTTATTTTTGCTTTCAGAATAACTTACTTAAAACACACAAAAACAAATACTTTGATATTAAATTTAAAGAATAAAACTTGAAAACAACCAACAACAACCAATTTATCCAATCAAAATTGTCCTTCCTTTGAATAGCACCTTCTTTTGACTAGCAAATAACAAGCCACTGTCCATGGCCATGATGTAAACTAAAGGCTTTTGGCTATTTACTGAAGCTCAAGCAGGAACCATATCAAATACACCTAACAACTGACAGAAGTACAGAAAATGCTAGTGTTTACAGTTGTCCACACTCTGAACCTCCCTGACTGAGGTGTGAAGTTACTGAACATCCTGTGAACACTTTCTGACAGTATCCACATGTTTTTAAATTTAGATTGAAGCTATGTAGTCTTCATCTTTTGTGTAAGGCCATTCTTGGAAAACTGTCCAATTCGGGAACTCTGAAATAGAAAATCTAATTTCAAGGCAAATGCATTGTATCCTCTGTCAGATAAGTGCACTAATTGATGGATTTCCATCTGTGTAATTTGCAACAGACACAGTGAATACAGGAAGTCTTTTTATTTTCAAGATGAAGCACTAAAGAGGGTTGCCAAGCAGCGCGCAAACACTGCTAAATAAGACAGACCCGGGCTGCTGTAAACGTAGCAGTCTGTTCTTGGAATACGGCCCGTTGCACAGGTGTGCAGAGATGCAAATTGTTTTCTTTTGATTTTGTTGTCATCGAATAAGTTTTATTATCTTCTAACAATTCGTAACATATAATAGAGGAGAAAATAGGCATTGTGGTTCTGCCGAATTTACCCGTTATCAATAATGCGATTACAGTCTTTATTTCATCAAGCATGCACAACACTGACCTCAAAAATAAATTTGCTATTAATGTTAAGATTTGCTATAAATGTATAAAATAATAAAATTAAAAAATGGTAACACTTTACAATAATGGTCCGTTGTTAACAAGTAACTATGCAGGAAGTAATAGGTAGTACTACATAAACTTAATACTATTAACTAAGAGAAGCAAGATTAACTAAGCAGTAAGTAGTAGCAAATTTAGGACAAAGGTAGTTCCTTATTAGATATTTGATAATTACAAAAAAAAAATATCCTCATTGAGAACTACTTGCGAACTATGACCAATTAATAAAGAATAACCAATTAATTACTAATCACAACAGTAACTGTCACAATTCACTCGGAGCACGGAACGAGGAGACATGGGAGATAGCTTCAAACCACAGTCTTTTAATAATCCAAACACAAGTGGTACGTAGGAGAAACAGGAACACATAGAATGACGTTCAATTTCAGACAAAAACCAACTGAAAGGACTAGGGTATTTAAACACTGGGTGATTGGGAAAACACAGGCGCAAGGAATGACTAATTAAAGCCGGAGCGACTGTGGACCAAGGTGGAGCTGGTGGGAGGAAGGAGCCCAATGGAGCCGGTGGGATGGAGCGACGAGGCGCAACCAGAGGACTGGAGTCCAGAGGCGATGCCGGGTCGAGGGACGAGGGACGAGGGACAAGGGACGAGGGACAAGGGAGCCCGGTGGAGCTGATGGATCGATGGGTGACGGTGAAGGCGAGGGAGCTAGGAGCCGAGGTGGAGCCACTGGGTCTACGGGCCGAGGCGGAGTCCGAGCCTCAGAGGCTGGAGGCGGAGGTGAGGGAGACTCCAACCACGGTGATGCTGGAGGATGGCAGTCCTGCGGGGCTCGCACCGCAATGATGGTGGGCTGAGGGCGAGCAGAGGGGCTGCCAGCTGACAGCGGAGGAGGAGGCTGGAGCGGGTAGGAGGGCGGGCATTTTTGAAGAGCGGCCACTGGAGTGCGCTTTGTAGGAGCAGGCACTGGAGGGCGCTTTCTAGGAGCGGGCACTGGAGGACGCTCTGAGCTGGATTCGGGGGCTGGATCCCTCCCCTCTTCATTTTGGCACTTTTGTCCCGCCATAGTCAGCTCAACCTCAGCCATGATGCAGGGTGCTGAGCTCCTCTCCGCGCTCACACCGTCCATGGCTTGCTCCCTCATGGTGGGCACTGTCGTCGGCTCTCGCACCTGGTCTGACGGGTTAGGCTAAACTTCCGAGGCGATCCTCTGCTCAGTCGCTTGGCTTCGCTCTGGCTCGCGGATCGCGGCGGGGAAAGGCCCTCCGTTATTGGTGGGCTCAGGCTGATGCTCCGTGCTCCGCGGGAGATGGTTGGCTGGGCTCTGGGTCTGGAGTGGATCCGGCGAGATCCTCCACGGGGCAGATGGTGAGTGGCGACCCGTTTCTCGCCAGAGTCCACTCCATGAAGGCGGCGAATTCCTCCCGAGGACCATCTTCGGATGACAGCGCTCTGCACTCGGCGTTCAGGCTTGCGTCATAGAAGGAGCAGAGCGCGTCGTCCGGATAGGTGATGTTAGCGACCAACAGGAACAGTTTGGTATGGTCCTCGAGAGTTTTGCCTTCCTGCTCCAGCAGGAGAAGGAGGAATTCGGGATGAGTGAAGGGATCCATGGGGCACAACGGAAAGAAAAAACACTGAGTGAAAAACGAAAACAAAATGGAGGGGAAACACGGAGGTAACTGTTTTGGTCTAAGATTCTGTCACAATTCACTCGGAGCACGGAACGAGGAGACACGGAGATAGCTTCAAGCCACAGTCTTTTAATAATCCAAACACAAGTGGTACGTAGGAGAAACAGGAACACATAGAATGACGTTCAATTTCAGACAAAAACCAACTGAAAGGACTAGGGTATTTAAACACTGGGTGATTGGGAAAACACAGGCGCAAGGAATGACTAATTAAAGGGAACACGGCACACCTGGGGAGGGAAAACACAACACAATGAGTCCAGGGGCGTGACAGTAACGTCTTAAAAGTGAACAATGGGGTTCTTTGTGGAAACTAATTTATGAATATGATATCCCCCAAATAAGTCGGCTACAGGTTGAAATTGTGACTACTACTCTTACCACAGGATGGATGTTCTCTGTTTATTTCAAACAAAAACATAACAATAATTAAAATAATTCATTTAAAAATGTTAATAATTAGGAAGTGATTGAATTAGTTCACAGTTATGAGCTCTAGTTTGTGTCAGTTCAGTATGTCTCCGACTCCAAAATACCAATATCTTTAGTGACAGTAGGCTGGGGAGGACTTTAAAATAATGGTCCAGATCACTAGTAGTTCCTGCAGGCTGACAATGTAATGCTTGAGTAATTAGTGAGAGGCTAATGTATTTTTCATTTTAAAGCTAAAGTGCTACTAAGGAACTGCTAGTGATCTGGACCATTATTTTAAAGTGAAAAACACGTTAACCCCTCATTAATTACTCACAAGTAAATTAATAAGTCGATACATTGATACATATTAAACTGACACGAAGCAGAGATTCTAATTCAATCATGAGCTTGTCAGCATCACTTCTTAATTATTAACATTTTTAAGTGAATTTTCAATTAGTTAATGTTAGTTAATGTATTAACTAACATGAATGGACAATGAACAATACATTTATTACAGTATGTATTAATCTTTGTTAATGATAGTTATTGAAAATACAGTTGTTCATTGCTAGTTCATGTTAATTCACAGTGCATTAACTAATGTTGATTTTAATAATGCATTAAAACTTTTTATCAACAATAGTCACTTGAAAAATTAAAAGTGAAAAAAAAAATTTGTGAAATTAGGGTTGATAGCCAATACAAAACGTTTATATATGCTTCACAAACTACTTGTTTAAATATTTGTTTATTAGATGCCATAAAGAAAAGGAACTCTTTCCTACCCAGATGATGGGTCTGCTGAGAAGTTGAGCGCTGTGGTCTTGCTCTCTCTCAATATGAAGTGTTATATACTGTGTGGGTTGAAGGAGATCCAGTTACAGTGCCTCTCACTCAGAGGTAATGTCATCTGATGCAGTCATTAAAGGCCATGCTAATTTGACATGAGATTTCAGTGCTTCAAATGCTTATGGTAAATGTAAAAGTACACGTCTGGACAATGGCCTGTGGTTTCATATGTTGTATTACTTCCCAGAACTGAAAAAAGGATTTTTGAAAAAAGGAAAAATGCGCACTTTCTTGTGGCTTCCCTCAGAGTAGATTAAAGTCTTGAAAATATGGATTTTTGGTTTGTCTTTGGTTAAACCCTTGCGTTATTTAAAAGGTAAAATTAGAAAAGTTGTACAAATAATATTGAAGGGTGATGACGTAGTAAAGTTTTTTTTTCTCCATTGTTTGTAGCTTTTGCATGTTAAAATTGCTAGGTTATAAAACATAGTAAATAGAATAGAAAATAATTATAATTGAATATAAGTATTATAATAATAAAATACTTAAAGTATTTACATTTATTTGATTTTATATAAATAATCATATTTTCATATGTAATACATATTTAAGTGTACTTTTATTTCATATTTAATATAATAATGACATTCCCATGATAGCCCTAAAATTAAAAATATATTTATTAAAAAACGTTCAATAAAAGTATAAGAAACAGTATAATAATGCTATGAAATAAATGTATAAAAAAACTTTTTCCCCATTATTGTTAGCTTTTGCTTGTTAAAATTATTAGATTATAGAACAGATTAAATAGAAAAGAAGGTAAACATAATATGATTTTGTATTTATTTAGATTTTATATAAATAATACGTAATCATATAATAATAATTGTTCATTTTTAATACACATGTAAATATATTTATTCACATTCCTTACCAACAGGATACATCTGTTAATTGTGAAAATCTGAATGTTTAGTTAGTTAAAATGTATGAGATTAGTTTACATTATAATAATTGGATTTATTGATGAGAGATACATAAACCTGGTTATTGTGTATTTAAAAAGTTACAAACAGTAAATCTCATTCTTATTTGTTGCATATATGTATGACTGACAAATATACATTATTAAGTTTTGTGGATGAAAATTTTATATATAATTAAAATACATAAACCTTAAATATATAGGCTTACATTTTTTTTACGTATAGTTTTTTAATGTACCTCACTGCACAAGAAAAGAATATAAATTTATTTTAATAAGTCATCGTTGGTTGTCACATATCCGTAAATGAGAAAAAAATGCTTTGAAAATGAATTGTGTTCCCATGACGGCTCTAAAATGAATCGTTGACCCTGTCAGACACTTACAAAAGGGATTCTGGCATTGTCAAGCTCACGTTTGAAAATCTGCCCTCAATATTAATCATATTTTTGAGGCTTGTCCTTAAACTGTCCACCCTTTGTCCCTTGAACCTCCTAACACGACCATGCGTGGTCTGATAAAGCTCACACTCCAATCTAAATCCCCTTGATATTTTATCACAAAGCAGTCCTTTGCTACAAGATCAAATCAAGGCCGATGATCATGCGGATTATGCAATATTCATTTGGGAAAGGAAAGGCTGGAATTAAAAGTGGGCATACTGTTCATAAAGAAGGATTATTTGATAAAATACATCATTAACTAGGGATTACACCGTATCATGGGGGATATCAGGAATTATCGTATTCTCACTGTGGATGTGGTGTGCTTGTTTACTACCTGCCTCATACGATTTCAACAGCTGAAGTCATATATTTCAAAATTCATGAATGTTTTGCATAATACACCACAAGCGTCGGTCGCAAGTGTCAACGCCGGGTAGGAAACTCGGTAATCAACATGAGGATCTTGCACTCAGCAGTTTGTAAAACTCATCTGCAACTTTCATTACGTTGATAGTCCATTAAATACTCTCGAGTGGTGAATATTTATGAGGTTTAAGCAAGTGAGTTTTGAGCAGCTGTTCCTACTTTATGATTATTTACAAACATAAGAGAGAAAGCTAAACACAGAGGCATACTCATCACACTTGTGGGTTTTTTTGCCATGGCAGATAAGGACAAACAGATTGTCCCGTATCCATCCATATCTCTTCAAGTCCATTCAAATGTTTGTATCTCCTTTATCATTTAAAATGAGAGATTGTGATTGTTATAATAAACAGCACACAACCAATGTCCATCACAGGAGAATTATTTTCCTTTGAGACACAGTTTAAGACTGCATCTTCTATTATGTTTGATAACATCCTGAGCTATTTGGTATAAGATTGCAGGCTGATTTTTCTTGCAATTCAAATTCTAATATCATTATATATATGTCGACAAATTAGAGCTCATTGGAAATGATGCATTATATTCCTGTAGAGAGAAAAAGAGAATCCTTTGAATTAACATGATTTCCACTGCATTGTAAATTATGTTTGATAGCATCCTGTGGTATTTGGTATGAAATTGTTAAATGAGTTGTCTTGCTAATTCTAAATTCATATCTAATATTTTATGTATCCTAAATACACAAAACTAATAAATGTGTTATTAATATTTAATATGAATAAAATTACTAATAAATAAATACTAAATACTAAACTAATAAATATTAATTCATATTTTCATGTTTGTATTTTAAAACGTAACAGTTTTTATATAAAAAAATCAGAACTTGTTTGGAAATGATGCACTATATTCCTGTAAGTATGAATGTGGGATTTCCACTGTATCTTAAAATATGTTTGATAACATCTTGTGGTATTTGGTATAGAATTGCTGCCAGATTTGTCTTTTTAATTCTAATTTCATATCTAGTATATTATGTATATTAAAGACACAAACTTAATTAATTGTATTCATATTTAATATTATAAACCAATTTATATTATTTAATTATTAATTAATATTTTCATGTTTTGTATATAAAAAAGATTGCACAATTATACATACATTGTACAATTTTATATAGAAGCTTGTTTGGAAATGATGTACTATATTGATGTACTAAGTAGAAAAAAAAAATGATTGTGGTAAAAATGATACCACACAGTAATACGGAGTAAATTTATTTTATTTACTTTTATTTCACTCTTGTTTAGAGAAGCACAATATAATCATTAAAGGACATTTGAAAATGAGCAAAAACAACAAAAAACATGTTTAAAATGCTCTTAATTTTAAGAAAGAAAGAAAGAAAGAAATAAGTTGTCCGTTAGTTTAAATGAAAAAAATCAACCCCTGGTTCCCATAGTGTCCTACTTTAGAGACTGTGTTTCATAGGTTGTTATTAGCTTAGCTGGTGTGTATTCAGTATCTGTTCAGTTTTGTGGGAACACCTGTCATGAGCATGTGCAAAATTATGACTGAATGTTTGCCTTCCCCAAGGTCATATTTCAGTAATTTCCTGACAGTTTAATTACTCTAAATTAGTATCTTCACCACAAAGCAAATAACATCACAATGAACGCCATAAAAAGGTGGGACGTTCCTTTCATAAAGATCCACATGATAGGCACTATCCTAAAAGTCAAATTTTTCAGAAGTCCAATGACAATTAAACATATTTACAGAAATCAACACTATGAAGTATTTTATATGTGCAATGAGCTACATGTTAGATTTACCATCAAATATGTATATGTATGCATATACAGTATATATATACAGTATATATACACACAGCATGTATTAATCTTTGTTAATGTTGATTAAACTACAACTGTTCATTGTTAGTTCAGGTTGGCTTGGTATAACTTGGTAAAACTATTAACTGTTGATAGAGACCTGATTTCGAGGGAGGGCCTGATTCGACCTGATCACAACACTGGTCCTTATAATTAGCTGAGCCATATTCAAAGCGGTTGTAAAACACTGTATAAACAAACACCTGTGACCTCATTACATCAGCATAACTGCGCCTCTGTGTGTTGCTTGGCAACCATTCTGCTAACCATTGTTAAACTACATTGCTTGGTGGAAGAATTATTATTTGTAATAAATAAATGATTACATTTTTGTTGTTGTGTGTTTATTTTATGAAACCTTGCCTGGTAATAGACACTCCATGTTGTGCCTAGCAACAGCTTTTAATGATTCTACAATCAGAGTGGATTCTTGAGGATTATTACTATATTCTGTGATCTATATGTCCAAATTAATTGATTTACTGGATTGAATTGACTATAAAATTATTAAATTACTATAAACATTATTATAAACAGTTACATGGAGTTTGGTTGCACTACATTGCTGCTTGTTAAAGTGCTTGTGAGTTCATTACTGTAAACGCTACACTATGTAACTATTGCCATACTACTGAGAAATGTAGTTTAGCATTTCCACTTTTAGTTAGTTACTCCCATAATAGTTTTGTTAAAGTAGTTATGGCATAATAGTATTATTATGTGAGATGTTAACTAGCAATTTAATGTAAAATTGCGAGATAAAAACTCAATTTAGAGAAGAAAAGTCTGAATTGTGAGATATAAACTCGCAATTGCAAGAAAAAAGTCAGAATTGTGAGATAAAAAGTCACAATTAGTCATTTTTGCAGATCCATGTGAATGGGAATGTTTTAACAACATTGTGACAATGTACGTGAAACATTTCAAAAACACATTTCAGTTTATAGTACAATCATTGTTATGTAAATGTATACCATTAGAATTACTTGGATGCCAGGTTTCATCTGTGTGTTTTCCATTGTTTTGCATTGGTTTAAAGGGTTAGTTCACCCAAAAATAAGCGGTGTTGGTTGTCAACAGTTCAGAAGAAGTGAAATACAGTGCGCGCATCCATATAACGTCCCTCACACGGCTCCGGGGGGTGAATAAAGGCCATCTGTAGCGAATCCGCCTGGACGGCTTCCACGTACGAGAGTCAGCGGAAGTGAGAAAAAAGTGTTTATTACGTTTGAAATATGGATATTTATCTTACAAAAACGCATGGATTTGCTACAGGAGGCCTTTCTTCACCCCCCGGAGCTGTGTGAGGGACATTTTATTACGGATGTGTGCACTTTATTTCACGTCTTCTGAACTGTTGACAACCAACACCCGCTTACCCCCATTGAAAGGCTTGGAGGGACCAGGACAATTTTTAATATACCTACGATTGGATTCGTCTGAAAGAAGAAAGTCACATACACCTAGGATGCTTTGAGGGTGAGTAAAACACATGGTAATTTTAATTTTTGGGTGAACAAACCCTTTAAGTATTCCCTTGTTGGTTGCCATGGTTTTTTGTTTATTCATTGTGCCCTTTCAGTTGATCACTCTCGACGTCACGTCAGTAATGACCGACGAATTGGGATCTCGCTTAGAGAGACCAATCCACTTCGAGTGTAAACTAAACAAGCCAATGCACATTGGCATGCGATGATTGCATCCAGCTGGCGCTGATCGCAGCGCGAGTATAACTAGGCAGCAGATGCAACGCATACTCAGCTTTTCGCTTCGGGGCCGAGCGATCACATCGTTTTACTCCTGACTACTCTACTGAGAGAAAAAGACTGAACGAGTTCAGCGCGCTCTTTCACTCGGCCGAGTCCCGAGGTGGGCGTGGCAACGCGGCACTCACCGGGTCCAAGTCACACCGGGCTGCCGCCAAACATTCACCCCCTGGTCAGACCTTGCGTTTCTCCGGGCAGGAGTGCCCCTGGAACAGGTCTCCAGGCATGCTGTGGTTTACACGGATGCCTCTACCACCGGCTGGGGGGCCACATACGACGAGCATGCAGTGTCGGGGGTTTGGACGGGCCCCCAACTGCACTGGCACATCAACTGCCTAGAGTTGTTAGCAGTACACCTTGCCTTGAACCGTCTCAGAAGGCGTGTACGAGGGAAGCACGTGCTAGTCCGAATGGACAACACTGCGACTGTTGAGTAGATCAACCGACAAGATGGTCTACGCTGCCGTCGCATGTCGCAACTCGCCCGCCACCTCCTCCTCTGGAATCAGAAGCATCTGAGGTCAGGTCGCTTCATGCCATTCACATTCCAGGTCTGCTCAACCGTATAGCCGATGAGCTGTCACGAGCTGTGCTCCCCGGAAAGTGGAGACTCCATCCCAGACGGTTCAGCCTCTCACTGCCAGTTGTTTTACTCCCTGACCGAGGAAACACTCGGCACGGATGCACTGGCACACAGCTGGCCGCAGGGCCTGCGCAAGTATGCGTTTCCCCCCGTGAGCCTTCTCGCACAGACACTGTGCAAGATCAGAGAGGACGAGGAGCAGGTCCTGCTTGTGGCGCCCTACTGGCCCAAGCGCTTATAAGCGCTTATTATATCCATTTATGATGCATCATAAATGGATATAATAACATTACAAGTCAATTAAATCTGTTCCTACCAGTAAAGTATTGGTCTAATGCACCAATCTGAAAAAGACAAACAACTGAAAGTCAGAGATGTGTTGGTTTTGCTTCCTCGTACTTAAATAAGATAATTCACTTCAGGTGACATTACACAAAAAGAGATGCTCAGAAGCTATAAACTCTATCATCTAAAATGGGTTTCATTGTACTTACAGTATGGCCTCCTCTGGTTTGGTATAAACTTTTGTATAGTGTGCTGGTGCTTATTTTACTATGTAATAGTTCTAGTCATATTATATTACATAGCCAATGATCATGCAGATGATGTTCTCATTTGAGTATTCAAAATCTAATTCAAATTATCAGAAAACTCTAAATGCACCAATGCTGTGTGACTATTAGTCTGTTTGGGCTTCAGAAAAAATGCGGTCATATTAGTTCATATTACTTCTTTAAAATTTCATCTGACTGATTAGTAACTGCAAAGCTCAAATGTATATCCAGCAAAATGCTTCTCAGCATGATTTCTCTAAAGGTCACATGAAGTTCTGAATGAAAATGTAATCTGGTCTGATTGAGGTTCACCCTGCTGGTGAAGCTTCCCTTCTGCCCTAATATTTTTATCGGATTTTAGTAATTCAACAAAAACATCCATTGATTGGAAACTAGAAAAAAACAATGTTAGTAGCTGAGATACCAAGATTACAATAGTTAGAATGGTACCCATTCCTAATAAAATTCTGTTTTGAAATTAAATAATACTGATCAACCACAACATTAAAACCTCCTTCCTAATATTGAGCTGCCAAAACAGCTCTGATGCATCGAAGTGAGTACTCCACAAGACCTCTGAACGTGTCCTGTAGTATCTGGCACCTGGACATGAGCAGCAGATCCTTTAAATCCTGCAAGTTGCGACGTGAAGCCTCCATGGATCTGATTTGGTAGTCAAGTCATGCTCAAATGGATTGAGATCTGGGGAATTTAAAGGCCAAGGCAAAACCTTCATCTATTTGTCATGTTTATTTTTGCAGTGTGGCAGTGTGCATTATCCTGCTGAAAAAGGTCACTACCATCAGGGAACACCACTGCCATGAAGAGCTGTACGTGGTCTGCAACAGTCTTTAGATAGGTGGTGCCAAAGTGACATCCACATGAATGCCAGGAACAAGAGTTTCCCAGCAGAACATTGTCCAGGGCAAACACTGCCTCCATCCGCTTGCCTTCTTCCCATAGTGCATCCTGCTGCCATTTCTTGCTCAGGTAAACAACACACATGCACCCAGCCATCGACTTGATCTAAAAGAAAACTTGATTCATCAGACCAGGCAACCTTCTTCCATTGCTTCATGGTCTAGTTCTGACTCTTACATTTCCATTGTAGGTGCTTTCAGCAGTGAACACAGTCCATCATGGCCATCTGTCTGTGGCTACGCAGCCCCAAATGCAGCAAACTGTGATGCACTGTGTTCTGACACCTTTCTATTATATCCAGCATTAAGTTTTCTAGAAATTTGATCTATAGAAGCTCTTTTGTATGATCAGACTAGATGGGCTAGCCTTCGTTCCCCACATGCACCCTGACGCTGAGTCACTGGTAGTCCTTCCTTGCACCACTTTTGGTAGGTACTAACCGCTGCATACTGGGAACACCCCACAAGACTTGCTGTTTTTTAGAAGCTCTGAGTCAGTCGTCTAGATATCATAATTTGGCCTTATTTGTCAATGTCACTTAGGCCGCCTAGATCTTTACACTTGCCCATTTTTCCTGCTTCCAAAACATGAAATTCAAGAATTGACTGTTCACTTTCTGCCTAATATATCCATTGCCAGGTGCCATTGTAACAATGTAATAAATGTTATTTACTTCACATGTCAGTGGTTTTAATGTTGTGGCTGATCAGTCTACATGTAAGGTATTCTAGAGGTACTAATTTCATTATTGACTTTTTTCCAGCTCTTCACATAAGAAGCCTTATCAATCCACAGCAAGAGGATGTTCTTCCTTTCTGCAAAGGTCAGTGCGTTATCTGACTGCTGGGTAGGCCTTAACAATAATGACATGAGAATTTCTGAAGTTTTTACTCAGTTTACATGGCCATAAACAGTCCATTTAAGTCATGCATTTAAGGCATAAAGGTGAAAAGAAAGATTTAAAAGTACAGTATGTCTATGTCTATTAGGTGTGTAATGGGTAGCTTTTGTACAATTATGGACTTGTTTTAGCATATTTCCACTTCCTATGTTCTCCTAGTACCATGTGTATCAACAACATTCATGCAAGTATCATAGCTGTAATTCTAAATTAATAATTTTAAATTATATTCATGTTTTTTTCCCCCTAAATTCAACTGCTTGTGGAGGACTGGACTGATACATGGATAATATTCCACAACATTTATTTTCAAAGCTGCATGACATTGTCCCTTTCTCTTGTCACTTCCATTAGCAAAAACCTTCTGGATAATTACGTATATTCTTCACTATATGCTATGAAATAATGTCCTGGAAGTGTATTTCATAAAAGCATACAGAAGAACATTTTAAAATATATTGATTTTAAATGTAATTTATTATGCAGCTAATCCAATTGTACTTTTCTTAAAGTACACTAAATAATTTAAATGATAAAAAGGTTTCAGTGTTTTAAAAGGTATTGATTTATATGTACTTTTAATATAATGTTCTTTATTTTATTTATATACTTGATGTTAAAACGTATCATTACCAAAGTATGTTTTAGTCAAATTCATAAAACGTACTTTTAATGAAGTGTGTGTATATATATATATATATATATATATATATATATACTTTTCATTTTTTAATTATATAACCCAATTATATTATTTCAAGTACATATTCCATACACTTCAGTATGTGACTCTTTAAAAAAAATGTCAAGCAATAAGTCATGGAAATATGTGTGCTTTGATATTTTGCTGTTTTGCGAGGGCTCAGTAAAATCTACAGGATTAGCGTTGTGTGAACCATTTTTCATTGTCTTTTAGCTGCATCTCTTAAGCTCTCTGTGCGTGACAACTAGCAGTTTAAGGAGGATATTCCATTATGTCAGCCGGCACCTTTGAGCTCTAAGTCCCCTTAATTATTTGTAGATCTGTACTTACTGATGTAGCTGCAAAATCGCAATTGAGAAAAGCTCAGACAGGTTTAGCGCATGACAGATACATGCACGAGTGATCATTTTAATATACTGATGCATATTTTCCCAATTAATTGAATCCAATAAAGCAGAATCAATTCGAGCATAGGTTAGGGTTCTCATTGAGAGAGTTTGTTCACTTATCTCAAACCCCTTCCACACGCTTTAATCTTGTTTTCAGGCACGCCACCATCTGTCTCCTTTGCTCTATCCCAGGACACTTACTGCGAAAAAGCAACTGACAGTGAGACTTTTAGTAGCGTTAGAAGCCACAATCGATGCTCTGCCTTATTTGGCAGTAAAGGTCTGAATGGACCAGCTTGAGATGCATCACTCTCAAGTGCGCCGAATAATGAAAGGCATCTTCCTCCCATACCGAGCCACTCACGGAGGTCAATACTAGAGGTCACAAGAGCAGTCGAGCTTATGATTCCTTTCAGGCTTCATAATAAGGAGTGTGTACAGTTTCATGACATGGATTGCAATTTGATAGAAAAACACTCCGCGGGCTTTCTGTACACGTCACTGATTGAAGCGGACTTTTTTTATCTCCCTTTCTACATGAAAATCATACAGCTGTGCAATCATCTGTGTGGCCAGTGTGCTGAGGAGCAAGTATGAACTGAAATCATGCAGGAATGGGAATGAAATTGTGTTAAACAAGGCCGGAGCTTTGTATAGGCGATATAGAAAGTTGTCTATGCAAGAGCTTTTATCTCATAATCTACATGGGAAGTGCAGCCGTTTGTTATGACAGTTGTTGTTAACTGGTTAAAACTGAACTACAAATTAATTTGTTCTGTAAATATCTTAAATTTTTAGAAAGTAAATATAGAAATAATAAAGATAGAAAACCCTTATGCTCTCCAAGGCTGCATCAATTTAATCAAAAATACAGTTAAAACATTAATATTGTGGAATATTATTGTAATTAAAAATAACTGTTTTCTATTATAATATATTTTAAAATGTAATTTAATATAGAAAGTTAGAAAAGAATAGGAAGTTCAAAAGAACAGCATTTATTTGAAACAGAAATATTTTGTAACATTGTGAGTAGTGTATGTACAGAACAATTATTTATTGTTTTCCCTTAAAAATGTTGCAGTTGTTCTATGAATCTTTTTTTATGTTATGGCAGTTTGGTGAGCCAATTTTCATGATCTTGCCTATGCAAACCCACAGGCAGGCCCTAGTATTAACCTTTAAGCTATGAATAATAAAATCAACTGAATGGGTTTGTGTTTCCAGATGGCTAGCATACAGCTAATAGCTAACGAGCACATCTCCACCTTGTGGACATATTTTGACAGGCAAGATTTAATGAGAGTAGAAGAGCTTGAGGTTTAAAATATAATAATATTTAACATTCAGAATAACGTAGGATTTGAAATATATTTTTGTGGTCCCATGAAGCTCTTCTGTGCATAAAATGCCCTATTTGCATTTCAAATACAACCTAGATCAAAAATAAGTACAGTTTCTCAGTGCTGACTCAGTGTGGACACTGAGAGTTTGTTCCATCTGTGCACTCTTTGAAATTACTGTATGAGCTCATAAACACACTGGTTGGCTCCTTAACATCTGCATAAAAGATGACAAGCAACAAAAAAATACATCAGACTAACTTCTCAAGCAACAGTCCTGACACATTTCAGAATGGCACTTGGCAAAATAAAAACCAAAGATGAAATGTCTGAAAGTAACTGGCTCTGGTAAATATCCTAAAGGGAGCCAACATAACAACACGACCTTCATAGTTTAAAAGATTAAGTTTAAAACAAAACGCTGACACAAATCTGAAAAGAGCTTGCATATGCAGTGGGTATAGAAAAGTAAATACAGCTGGATAAAACAAAAACTGTGTCCGTCTTCGTTTCAGGCTGCAAAGCAACCAAATGTGATTATTTTAAAGGGGGCTGATTCTTTTTCTGTACCCACTGTAAATAAAGCCGAATACATGCCTCCTCAGCACATTATAAATAGTGTACGTGTTTATATTTTAGGGATATTTAAAGACTCTCACAAGTCGCACAGTCCGGCGTTGGGGGCATCGTGTTATTACTCCTTTTATCACATAAATAATAACAAGTATGGAAGAAAAAAACTTGACAAGAGATTAGTTTGATTGGCCAGGCCTTACACAGAACATGTTTCTATGCTCAATAAGCTTCATTTTCGAAGTTAAGGACGGTACTCATCTCATAGCGAGCAGCTTCCCACATGCAGAGCCCAGGCAGAGGTTAAGCACAACGTCTTGGCGTAGAATTATTATCCAACCCTGGACGAACAAGCCTCATGAAATTTAAAAAAAAAAAGTTTAAGAAGAATCAGTTTGACTGTATGTGTATGTGTGCAGTGCTGTACAAGGAAGGTTGAAGACTTTGACCCGCGTGTGGGTATGTTCTTCCTAGCGTGGGATGTAGCGCCATGGGAGAAGACATGCCACCCAGCTGACCTTGCAGTAAAGCATGCAAGTAAAGCATGCAATAATTTATTCATTACTTATCGTACTGGTTTTGCACATGCTGATGCAATGGAAATGTGCTTTTCACCTCACTTTCTGCCGATTTAATAGGTTCGCACTGAATTGTTCTTTGACCCGGTGTGAGACCTATTGATTCCATCTCCATTCTTGCTTGAGAACACCCAGATTGCGATCTTGCAATCTAATCTATTGGTTTTCAGTGGCTTTTCCTCCCATTGAGATTAAGTGAAAACTGCCTCTCCCCTTTAGTACATATGCCTGCCCACCCTCGTAATAACATAAAAAGTCACCTTTAGATCTAATTATTAAACTGCAGTATCTCCCGGAGCCATTAAAATGCCCCTTATCTGAGAGTGTCCAGCTAGCAATGTCAGATCAATTGCACACCATGAATCTTCTATAACTTTTTAACAGTAACAATCAACTGAGTTGTGGACAGCACAGTTAAACAGAGCATATTCACAGAATAAAGAAAATCATATGTACATTATATTAAATAATAATGTAAAAATATAGTAACACCCACACACACTGGCTGCCAAACATTTGGAATAATTATGATTTATGTTTTTGAGGCTACATTTATTTGATCAAAATACAGTTTTTATTTTCAACATTAATAAGAAGAAGTAATGTTATATTATTATGATTTCTGAAGGATCACGTGACTCTGAAGACAGGATTAATGGCTGCTGAAAATTCAGCTTTGCAATCACAGGAATAAATTACCTTTTAAAATATATTCATATTGAAAACAGAAAATTGTAATAATATTTCACAATATTACTATTTTTTACTGTATAAATGCAGATTAAGTGAACATAAGAGACTTATTTTAAAAACTATTCCAGTGTCAGGATCACCAGTCACTTGCCTGTCACGTCTGCACACTACATCTCCCACAATCCTCCTTGTCCAGCACCTGCTCTCAATCCACAATTAGAACACCTGTATGTCATTACCCTCATCAACTGCTCTATATAAGACAACACCACACACCCTGACATTGTCTGGTCTAGTCTAGACCTAGGACTTCATAGACTGCTATGTTTTACTTACCTGAGTTTACGTACCAGTGTTATTCTTCCGGTCTCCATTTGTCAGTGTCCCTTCCTCCGTGGATCCTCATCTCCTCCTGATCTTCTAATATCTATCTGCGAAGATAAGAGACATTGTTTTTTGTTTATTTTTGTCTTTTTTTTTTTTATTTTTTTTATTTTACAGTTGATTTTGAAGGAGTTTGTGGTGAGATTCACCTTTCTGGACTGTCTATGCCATTCTTCATCTGTTCCAGTTACTGTTGTATATATTTACCCAACACTAATGAGCACTAGTATGCAAATAAACCGATTCACTCACCTTTACTATTCTGTGCCTTTAAGTCTGTATTTTGTAACATCCAGACTTTTGACGGCATATGTAATTAAAAATGTATTAACAATATTATGAACAATGACATGAATTAGATTCATGAAAATATCTCAGTATTATACTGCATTTGCTGAGTTTAAAATAATTGGACATTGGACACCACTGGGCGCCTTCCTATAATGCTAAAATGCTTTTGACTTGTAGAACTCACACCATATGCTATGATATTTCCAGTTGACACTTCCTGCTTGATTTCAAACTTTTTTTATTGATAGTGTTGAACTAACATGGCTAAATAAATATATTAGATTAACTAACAATTTATTTTGTGTTTTACAAAAGATACTGTATGTTAACAATAAACATCTCAGGTTATGTATGTAATCATGAGATGCTGTGTCGGAACGCTTTGGGAATGCCTCTGCGTGACCAGGTTCTGAAGCATCTGTGGAATCAGTCCAATGGAGAAGCGAGACCTCAGGAGCGGGGTGATGTTAGCAACCAGGAAACCAGGAAACCAGGATAGGATGAAGTAAGCGCCTACAGGGATGCAGGGAGTATGGCAGAGAGACACAGCGTCTCATTCCCTTTAGGAAGCCATGGTTACATATGTAATCTGAGACGTTCCCCCTCCGGGAACTCAGACTGCATCAGAACACTTTGGGAAAGAGAATGCCCACTGCACCATACTAACAAGTCCCTGTCTGGTGTGTATCGGGCGAGCACATCAAGACAAGAGGACTTGGTATCCTGGGGTGGAAGCCAGGTCCAGATTAAAGAATCGAACAAATGTGTGGAGAGGATCAGTCCGTGCGTTACAAATGTCCTGCAGGAAAGCACCCATGAATAAGGCCTTGGAGGCTGCCATACTCTGGGTCGAGTGGGCCTCGTAAGCAAGTGAGATGGCCTCGACCACCCAACTGCTCAGGGCCTACTTGGTCACCGGAAAGCCCTTCTTAGGTGGCAGATTTAGCTTCTCTTGGTCAGCTTCCAGGAAGGGAGGAGGACAGAAGGCTTACAGCACTATGGGCAGAGGTGGGCACCTTAGGGACATACTCGGGCCACGGGTAAAGGAAGGGCACCTTGGTGCATTGTGCTGGCCTCAGCTTCAAAGTGCCCGGAGGAAACAAGTAACGAGTGGGTTTCATCCCAAATAACTGACCACCCAGAGGGGCATGGTAAACAGCTATGGCTGCCACATACACCTTCAGAGTAGAGGGAGATAACCCTGCGGAGAAACACTCCTGCAGAAACTCTAGAAATGTACCACTGGGCAGTTGACTGGGTCTTGCAGTCGCTGTTTGCACCAAGAAGTGCAAAGTTTCCACTTCAGGGCGTACTGTTTCCTCATGGTGGGAGCTCTGGACTGGAGTTTGGTCTCAACAACCTCAGTTGAGAGACCAAATGCTAAGAGCTGTGCCCCCTCAGGGGCCATGCCCACAGCTTCCATAACTCTGTGCGGGGGTGAAGGATGGAGCCCCTTGCCTGAGAGAGGAGGTCCCTCTTAAACAGAATCTCCAAGGGAGAGCCATCGAGAAGGGACAGAAGGTCCGAGAACCATACTCGGGCCGGCCAGAATGGAGCTAATAGCAGAAGACGGACTCTGTCCCGACATACTCTCTCCAGAACTCCCAGGGGGAATAGCATACAGACAAATCCTCGGTCTCGTCTGCAACATGTCTGTGTGGACAAGCACATGATGGCCCCTCAGGTCTGGAAGGAAATGTTTCAATGCACAAAACATGGCCAGCATCTCCAGGCAATTTATGTGGCATGTGAGATGATGGCCTTCCCACAGACCCTGGGCAGAGCGGCCACCTTTTCCCAGCCTGTGAGGGAGGCGTCCGTCGTTAGCGTTACGCAACGACAAGGAGCCCCCAACACCAGTCCTTGAGACAGGAACCAAGGTTTCCTCCACATGTCTAAGGCACGTAAGCATCGCCGCATGACCTTGATCATGCAAAGCGGGTTGTTCCTCGGGGAAAACCCCTTGGTTCTGAGCCACCACCGCAAAGGTCTCATGTACAGCAGGCCAAAAGGTATCATGTTGTATGCAGCTGCCATCAGACCTAACAGTCACTGAAACTGTTTGACAGTGAGTGACTGGCCTTCTCTCACTCTCTTGTGAGATCCGATACAAGCAGGAGACAGATGTGCCTGCATCGCCGTTGAATCCCACACCATGCCAAAATAAGTGGTCCCCTGTGCTGGAGAAAGTAACATTTTCTTGGCATTCAGCCTCAACCCCAGCTCTTTCATATGGGCGAGGATGACATCTCAAAGCCGAATTGCCTGCTGCTGAGACTGTGCTAAAATCAGCCAGTCATCTATGTAATTCAGTATGCAGATGCCTTGGAGTCGCAGAGGAGCCAGAGCAGTATCCACACACTTTGTTGCCCAGGTCCTTAAGAAGGTTGGTCTGGTACACCTCTAACACCGCCATGGTGTGCAGACACGCACCTGCCTTACCTGCCACCATATAAGCTTTCCCCACCAAGCCCGACGCTGTTCTGACCGGCTTGATGGGAAGCCTCGGGGCCTTCAGAAACTATGCCGTGGCGGGGGAGAGATAGCTCGTGAGCAGTTGCTCCACCTTTGGCATCGCCACATATCCCTGTTCATTCAGCCCCACAATATCAGAATAGTCAGAAACTGTGGGGCTGTAGAGCCGGTATAGAGCTCAGTGTGGAGGTCAGGAAAAAAATGGAAAATGGAATGAACACGCAGGAAGTGTTCATCTAAATTACACCTTTGACGAACATCCTGCTTCTCGGCTGGTCAATCGATTTTAAACTTGGCTACAGCATGAGTGACAATCTCCACATGGTCCTCATATGTGAGAGACTGTGGTGGCAAGTCCACGGTCTCCTCAGTATCGACGCTCATCACATCAACCTCCTCGGAGGAAGAGAGATGAAGTGCCTGGCTCGCTCTCTGGGGGAAGAAACCACAGAGCATGCTTCCAAACCCTGAGAGTGAGCTGCGGATCTAGCGGGTGAGGACATGCCTAACCTAACCCTATCCCCATGACAATCCCCTGTGCCTCGTCAGCAGATGTATCGGTGCCAGCGGGATCGCGAACCTCATGGATCTCATCAAAAAGAAAAAAAAAACACATGATGCAAAAAATGTGTGTATCCCCACCCCTGAGATAACGTGGAAGGAACACACAAACTATAGCGCCGTCCACTTGCTGATATACTTTTGTTTTTACACTTTGACATGATTGCTGTCTTACTAGCAAAGATATATTGACTGACTGAATGCTTGTGCAACACACAAACACGCACCACAACGCGCTTACTGAAGAGCAGAAGCTAATATGTGCTTTGCCGGGTGCACTTTTAAGCTTCCTGGTTGCTCACGTCACCCCGCTCGTTACGTCTCGTTTCTCCATTGGACTGATTTCACACGTGCTTCAGAATGTGGTCACACAGAGGTGTTCCCAAAGCATTTAGACGCAGCTCGAGTTCCCTGAGGGGGAACACAGTAGTAACTGAGACAAAATTTATGTAAATATGAGTTCAGTTAACTTCTGGACTTTGTGTTTATTTTTAGAATTTAATTTAGAGTTATTTTAATACATCAATAATATTTTTATTGTATTTTTTATTTACATTTTTAATTGTTTAATTTCAATACTTTAAGTCATAAGTCATCCTGCAGGAAGTTTGCTGAGGCCCCCTAGTGAGTTTTGGCCTACTGGTTGGAATCTGTTGTGTTAAAATGGTCGAGAACTTTCTTTGTACCAATAGCACTTACACTTGAAAAGAGCCACGGTCAAGTTTTTTTTCATTCAATATGTACATATTTTCATTTATTATTTATGACAGCAAAAAAAAAATTGTCCATCAACTGTTAAAATAAAACAACAACTATATCTTAATTATATCTTCTATAACTGTATCTATATACTATAATATAGTATACTATAATAACTATAGCTTCACTGACAACTGACTGTTTTCATGACTTTAATGAAGCCAGTCTATTGCACGCAGAATTGAACACCAAAATAAACATTTGATTAAACATTCAGGGACACGCACTCTGTGTAATTAAACTGTATTAGGTTAATTAACTCTCCCTCGACAGTCTAATTAAGTAGACGGAGCTTGACATCCCTTCAGGTGTGGGTTACACAATTAGGTGTACTCTTACAATTATGGCAAGTACACAGAGAGGAGAGTCGCAAAGACTATGATTCCTGAAACTGACTTCTGTCACTGGACATCCTCAAAGAGGCGCTCACTCCAGGCAATTTCTAATAATGGCACCCTTTTAACACTGTCCTTGATTGGTTGATGTGAAGGTTATTTCACAACGAACTCTAAACTAACTGCTGTGTGTCTTTTTGTCAGTATGACCTCTCATGGTGTTCAAATCGAGCTTGTAGTTCTAGCGCACATTTGATTTTCATCCCAGTCCCGCTTACACAAGTGGAGGAAGTATGAAGCACTAGATCCAGGATGTGCATGTGACTGTTGGGTCATCTGACACTGTTGCAACTGAAGGATAAGATCAAACAGGACACAAAAGTATCATTACATGTGCTGGACATTGATACGTGTGAGCATGATCAGCTTGCTTATGCACGTAATCAGTATTAATGAGATAAACATTCCGCTGATTCATTTTAAATGTATTAATGAGATAAGTATTCTGCTGATTTATTTTAAATTGCTTTACTCGTTCTCGCAATTCACTTGGCTACAAGGTATCATTAAAGTTTAATGATGTTTGTTACAAACAAAGTTAGCTGAAGTGACTTGATTGTTAAAAGTGAAGTGTTTGTTTGTTTTTGTTAAAATACTTTCTCCTATCCCTGGTTAATGTGAAGAGACAAACATATACCACCACTCAAAAGTTTGGGTTCAGTAAGATTGTTTACATGTTTTTGAAGGAAGTCTCTAATGTCTAAAGGAAGTCTGTGAAAGGAAAGTTTGAGATAAATATTTAAGACTGCAATTATTTGATCAAAAGTACAGTAAAAAACAGACACATTGTGAAATATTATTACAATTTAAGATAACTGTTTTCTGTTTCAATTTCAATTTCATATTTTAAAATGTAATTTATTCCTGTGATGAAAAGCTGAATTTTCAGCAGCTATTACTCCAGTCTTCAGTGTCACGTGATCTTTTAGAAATCATTCATTTAAGCTGATATATGATGCTTAAGAAACATTTCTTCTTTTAATTTTTTTTCAATATTCTTTAATGAATATAAAGTTCAAAATAAACGTTTTTAAATAGAATTTTTTGTAACAATGTAACAGTCTCTTTTGATCAATTTAATGCATCCTTGCTGATTAAAAGTGGTAATTTTGTTAAAAAAAAGAAGGAAAAAAAAAGCAACTTGACCCAAATACTGTTTTGAACAGTATTCAGTTTGAACTGTAACAGTATGTACAGAACAATTATTTTTAGTGGTTTCCACTAAAGTCTTACTGATTCTTCCTTTTTTTTTTTTGTCCAAAAAACATTGTAAATTTTAATAATTTGCGAAGAGCAGTCACATATTTCTGAATGATGACCGTTGCCTGACGACCCAGACAACAAAATATTTAATTCTGACTGGTAAATCCAGCGGGCTGTTATTATTCAAATACGCAAAACTGTTGCTACTTTCATGTCTTTCATTTCATATGCATCATTTTTTTCCAGCGCAAACCTGATTCGTACAAACAAAACTGGTGCCATCTTGCGTCTCAGTTATGGATTGTAGTGACAATGACCTCAAAAGGACTTTTTAATATTAAAAACATTGATAATATTAACACTAATATCTTAATATTCAAATATTATTAGTACTGTAACATTGTTGCAGTGTGTGTCTTGTTGCTAGGCCGATTGTTTTATATGATGTACTGTAACAGACTATTTTTCTCTAAGCTTTACAGGTAAAATTATAAAATTAGTTCAACTAAAATCTCATGTAAACATATTTATATATTTAGTGACTAGCTGTGTATTAAGCAGGATAATATACAGTCAGCCAGTCATTATTTCAAAAATAAATCTTTTCAGGGTGATACAAGAAGGCAGTCATTACATTATCCATTACATATCATCTTACTTGAAGCAATTAAAGGCCTTAGGTATAATGCAATGCCAATTTTGAGCTAGAAACCAGAACCTGGTTACCCTATACCACTTTAGGATGAACTGTCTGACCCACACAAGCCATTTTCACCCTCATCATCATCAGATTCAGTCACAATAATGTTATCAGTAAACAAATGTATCAAACTTGAGGACTTTTCAAATTAGATAAGAAGATTAGATGCACTTATTCTCCCATCCATTTGTAGCATAAAAAGCTTTTGTCAACCACAATAATGGCACAAATAAGACTCTCTGTCTGACCTTTTCCCAGATACTGTAGGGCGTAGTCTTGGCTGTCTGCACAAATGAAGACTGCCAGCAAAGTGCTACAGAGGAATGGCAAAATGTCAGGAAGTTCTCCATCTCTGCGATATGACACCGATCTGCTGGCAAACCATAAACAACGAGCCCTCGTTCATCAGAAACCAGACCGCTGACGTTTTGCTGCACGGACAAGACTGACTTAAGCAGATAGGTGCGTTTCAAAGAAACTGGACCCTGATGATTTGTGTTTACAGTGAAGTGGAAGTTACATTTTTTATGGTCTGAGGTTTTGATGAGTGCAGAGAAATTTCTGAAGCACAGCAGAGCCTGAATAACTGAATACATAAATAAACTTACATTCATCCAAGGATACAAAAAAGAGCAAAGTAAATGGCATAATACATAGCACAGGGACCCGAGAGGACCTAAGGGAAACAAGCTAACGTCTGTAACTGTGCTTTCAGTGTAACGTGATCTGCAAGTACATAGACAAATAACAGTCTGCAAACTATTGAAGCTTATTTCTGCCATGGAATAAAAAAAAATAAGTAAAACTTTTTATTGCAACTTGTGAGTTTATATTATGTATGATATTAAAAAAGTAACAATTACCTTTTTATTTTTGCACGTAATTGCACGCAATTGCAAGTTAACATCTCACAATTATACAATTTTTCTGAGAATCGTGATTTTTTTTTTTTTTTTTCACAATTCAGAGTTTATATCTCGCAACAAGTCATAGTTGTGAGAAAAAAAGTCGCAATTGCTTTTTTATAGGTTTTTTTTCTTCTTCTTACTGGCAGCAGTAAGCTTTCATAGATACAAGCTTGTTTCTGCCAAGGAATAAAAAAATAATAATAGCAACTTCGGTAAAACATTCTATGAAGCATGTATTTCTAATACATTATAAGGGTATTCTTAAGGCAATATAATGAATGAAAAATGCATCATAAAAAACCTTATAATATGTTGTATCATCTCATAAATTATCATAACAACTATTATAATACATTGTAATACTTAAGCATTTGTGGTTATAACTTTTAAGAGTATGATTATTTATAACACACAATTAATACCATAAATCCACTTAATTTATAACAGATTATCTCATATCGTGACATTGTTTATTTAAGCTCTGCACAGTATCTTACTACATATTGTGTGTGGTTAGGAGTGGTTGAGTGTTTTTGAGTGTTTCCTGTGAGGTTTTTTTATATTACATTACATTTTATTTTGATGGTCCCCTTAGTCTATTGACTATAAGCAACTTTGCAACTACATGCCAACTAACTCTTATTTAGAGTATTAGTAAACTTAGGTTAGGGTTGGTAGAATAAGATGACATACTTGCAAAGTTGCTAATAGTCAGTTGACTGTCTGTTGGGGAACCATCAAAATAAAGTGTTAGCAGATATTTAGCAGACATACTACTAATACTCCAATGACTGCTAGTTGACATGTAGTTACAAAGTTACTTATCAGCAGTTGTGTAAAGGGTACAAAATAACCATACTGATATCCAATAAAAATAGTTTAATGCAAATGTGTACACATTCATCTGATCTGTTATCTGATATCTTTATGGCTGTTTGAGAAATTATTATTATTATTATTATTATTATTATTATTATTATTAATAAGTGGTCTTTGTCTGCTTTAAGTAAAGTGGTTACTTTACTTAAAGCAGACAAAGACCACTTACTCTATAAATAATAAAACCACATTATAAAGCCTTTTTGATGTTTTCATGAAGACTTTGTATTTGTCATTTTACAGTAAAAACACTAAAATGTACATTTTCATATTACATATTTTCACATACAAGTCATTGTGCAGATCTTAAACAATGGCAAGATATGAGATTTATAACACATTATAACTATGGGAAATATAATTCATTGTAACTTAATATAACACACAATTAATACCATAAATCCACTTAATTTATAACAGATTATCTCATATCGTGACATTGTTTATTTAAGCTCTGCACAGTATCTTACTACATATTGTGTGTGGTTAGGAGTGGTTGAGTGTTTTTGAGTGTTTCCTGTGAGGTTTTTTTATATTACATTACATTTTATTTTGATGGTCCCCTTAGTCTATTAATGTACATTTTCATATTACATATTTTCACATACAAGTCATTGTGCAGATCTTAAACAATGGCAAGATATGAGATTTATAACACATTATAACTATGGGAAATATAATTCATTGTAACTTAAGTGAATGCAACATATTCATTGTGTGTTATAAATCATCATACTCTTAAATGCAGGGGGTGCTCACCCTGCAGTCTGTGTGGGTCCTAACGCCCCAGTGTAGTGATGGGGACACTATACTGTAAAAAAGCACCGTCTTTCGAATGAGACGTTAAACCGAGGTCCTGACTTTCTGTGGTCATTAAAAACTTATTTAGAGTATTAGTAAACTTAGGTTAGGGTTGGTAGAATAAGATGACATACTTGCAAAGTTGCTAATAGTCAGTTGACTGTCTGTTGGGGAACCATCAAAATAAAGTGTTAGCAGATATTTAGCAGATCCCAGGATGTCTTTCGAAAAAGAGTAGGGGTATAACCCCGGCATTCTGGCCAAATTTGCCCATTGGCCTCTGACCATCATGGCCTCCTAATCATCCCCATACA
>NW_015549582.1:1445904-1449869 GCF_001515605.1 Sinocyclocheilus anshuiensis
GCTTTGAGTACCCAGAAAAGCGCTATATAAATGTAACAAATTATTATTATTATTATTATTATTATTATTAATAAATGCTATAACCACAAGATTATTTATGAGATTATACAGCATGTTATAAGGTTTTTTATAATGCATTATTCATTCATTATAATGCCTTAAGAATACCCTTATAATGTATTATAAATACGGGCTTCAAAGAAAGTGTTACCGCAACTTTTTATTGTGAATTGTTGAACTCACAATAAGACTTTACACTCACACTGCACACTTTAGTTTAAGAACCAGTTATCACTATTAACTATGACTTCTGCCTCCTGACATGTAGTTACAAAGTTACTTATCAGCAGTTGTGTAAAGGGTACAAAATAACCATACTGATATCCAATAAAAATAGTTTAATGCAAATGTGTACACATTCATCTGATCTGTTATCTGATATCTTTATGGCTGTTTGAGAAATTATTATTATTATTATTATTATTATTATTATTATTATTAATAAATGCTATAACCACAAGATTATTTATGAGATTATACAGCATGTTATAAGGTTTTTTATAATGCATTATTCATTCATTATAATGCCTTAAGAATACCCTTATAATGTATTATAAATACGGGCTTCAAAGAAAGTGTTACCGCAACTTTTTATTGTGAATTGTTGAACTCACAATAAGACTTTACACTCACACTGCACACTTTAGTTTAAGAACCAGTTATCACTATTAACTATGACTTCTGCCTCAATAAACTCCTATGTTGCTGCTTTTTAATAGTTAGTAGTTGTTATGTTTAGGTATTGGGATAGGATTAAGGGATCTAAAATATTGTCATGAAGAATAAGGCATTAATATGTGCTTTATAAGTACTAATAAACAATGAATATGCTACTAATATGCATGCTAATAAGCATTTGTTTTTAAATTATATTTTAATTGGTCCCAAAATCAAGTCAAGTCACCTATATTTATATAGTGCTTTACACAATACAGATTGTCTCAAAGCAGCTTTACAGTGTTAAACAGGAAAAACTAAATTGGTAAGTGTTACCAGATATTTTTTTCTCAGAATTGTGGGTTTATATATTGTATAGTTTACAATATTGTGAAATATAAACTTAAAACTTTGAGATCAAAAGTCACATTTATCCTTTTTGTGTGTGTGTGTGTGTGTGTGTGTGTGTGTGTGTGTGTGAGAGACAGACAGAAATAAGCTTCTATAGAAATAAGCTTCCATAGAAAATGTCTTTTTCTTCATCTCACATTAACTTTTAAGTTGACAGTTGAGATATTAAGCATGCCATTCTGTATTCTCTTTCATTTCATTTCTTTAATTTAATCTTACTCTTTTATTTTCAAGATTACAAAATCAGTGCTATTTATAATCTAGTTATAGATGTCTGTGTGCAAGTGGCTGTACATTTCAAAATAAAAGTAATAGATTTGCTTTATTATTTCATGTCGAAGAGCCAAACAACACTTTATCCTTTTGCAGGGACATTCATTTTGTTTATGTAATGTTTGATTATGTAATTTATGGGATTTTGTCCATGCTAGAACAGATTTTAAAAAAGTGTTTTTAGTTACAAAGTGTTCGTTTCAGCTTTTAAAAATTACCACTAAAAAATCAACTTGTTCTGTACTTCATACTGAGGTCCTGATACTAACTATATATATTTAAAATTAATTTTTGGCTTGCAGTGAATTTTCATTCTCTTTTATATTTACAGGTGCATCTCAATAAATTAGAATGTCATGGAAAAGTTCATTTATTTCAGTAATTCAACTCAAATTGTGAAACTCACTAACTATATATATTTAAAATAAATTTTTGGCTTGCAGTGAATTTTCATTCTCTTTTATATTTACAGGTGCATCTAAATAAATTAGAATGTCATGGAAAAGTTCATTTATTTCAGTAATTAAACACAATTTGAAACTCGCTCCTGTTTCTATGTTTTATGTGCTAAACTCCATTTCCCATAGTCCCTTGCTTGTTAATTCTGTTCTGATCAGTAGCACCTGTTTATTATTTCCGATCATGATCACCTGTTTATCATTTACTCATTATCCCATCTATATATACCATGCTCACTCTGTCTGTCATTGCTGCTAGATTATGTTTTGTCTTCTGAGTTCATAGTTGTTTCATGTTCTTTGTGTTATCTGTTCTCTATGTTTTGGATTACCTTTTGCCACGTTTTTGTTCTGTTTTGATCATTTGTTACTTTCAATAAACTGCAATTGGATCTTACCTTGTCTCTCCTGGCTTTCTGTGACAGAAGGCTCAGGAAACCTTTGCAGGTGTTTTGAGTTGATTAGCTGATTGGCATGTCACCATATTCTAATTTGTTGAGATAGTGAATTGGTGGGTTTTTGTTAAATGTGAGCCAAAATCATCACAATTAAAAGAACCAAAGACTTAAACTACTTCAGTCTGTGTGCATTCAATTTATTTAATACACGAGTTTCACAATTTGAGTTGAATTACTGAAATAAATGAACTTTTCAACGACATTCTAATTTGTTGAGATGCACCTGTAGCCTTCAGCCCTTTTCATCTACAGTTTCAGAAACAATCTCATTTTCGGAGACAAGTCTAATTAGGGGAGTCTATTTTCTTTATAACATAAAGAAAAATGCTTGTTTTATGCTAGCTGTTTAGCACTAGCTGTTTATACAGTGATTAAAGTCATTCATTGAGGTGCAGCTGAGATGATAACAGTCTAACACAGAGGCAAAATGCAGTGGATCATTTATTTCAGGAGGGCTGTTAGTATCCACAAAAAAGTTTGTGTGGGCACATCCATGTGAGAGTCTATCTGTGTGTGGGCCTCGCTTTGCCTGTGTGTATGTAGTGTACACGCATGAGTGTGTATGATTGTTGAGGACTTTTGAGAAAGAGAGAAAGATAGCGAGTGATGGTGCTATGTGTTGCCTTGTTACTACAAACGTGAAACAAGTGTTTGAATATGCTGGTTGAGCATACCTGTCTCATTCAGTGTTTGACAAATCACCTCCAAAAGTTTGTTGCTACAGTAATTATAATGTGAAGCAGGTTCATATTGCCCATCGATTTTACTTGCTGTCAACATTTGTTACATAATGCCTGTGCAGATATGCATAAAAAGTCAAAAATTAACACAGAAAAAGTAAACGAGTTACTTGTCATTTGACCAGAAGTATTTTTAAAATGTATCTATTTATTTTTTATTAAACATAGTATGTGGTTTAAATCACAGTATAGAGAATGGACAGCTTCGGTCATGTTTTTAAATATAAACAAATAATGAATAAAAATTTTTTTTGATTTCCATCAACCTGTAATTTTGTGAAATTATGTCAAATAATGTGAAAGTGTCATGCCCTTGTCACCGGAAACATTCAGTAAGCAGCGCCCCTTCTCCCCGTTTTGGTTTCCGTTTTTGAAAGTTTGTCTTTTCCCGTTCCCTGTGGGTATGGAAACTGCCGCAAGATTCGCCGCCCTAGCCCGGAAGGACCTTCCATTTGTGGGGTTCGCCCGGGAATTCTGCGGGCTCGCCGCTAAGACGCCGTTGGATGATGCAACGCTTAATTCTTTGTTCTGGATCGGGGCCAATTACCATCGCCCTGTGGACCTCCCAGACACTACTGGACTGAGCTGGAGGGAAGGGATCCTCCGGTGTCTGGAGAGCGTCTATCCCCGATCAAGAGCACAGCCAGACCCAGAGCCCAGCCCACCATCACTCCGCTGTGCGGAGCTCAAGCACTGACGGAGCACTTGAGACCGCCGTGACCGACGAGTCATCGCTGCATGGGAGCGTCCAGCCCGATCCAGAACCGCTCCGCAGTCAAGCCCGCCAGCCACTCCATTGTCAAGTCCGTCGGCCGCTCCGATGTCAGGCCCGCCGACCAATTCACTCCCAAGCCCTCAGCTGACAGCAGCTGTCTCCCTCACCTCTGCTCAGAGGAGGAGAATGCGGA
>NW_015549582.1:1451278-1454530 GCF_001515605.1 Sinocyclocheilus anshuiensis
CTCCTACGACCAGCCCAGAGAGGGCTCCTGTTCCCAAGTTAAGCCCAGAGAGGGCTCCTGTTCCCACGTCCAGTCCAGCGAGGGCTGTGGTTCCCACGTCCAGCCCAGAGAGGGCTCCTGTTCCCAAGTCCAGCCCAGAGAGGGCCCCTATTCCCAAGTCTGGCCCAGAAAGGGCTCCTGTTCCCACGTCCAGCCCAGAGAGGGCTCCTGTTCCCACATCCAGCCCAGAGAGGGCTGTGGTTCCAAAGTTAAGCCCAGAGAGGGCTCCTGTTCCCACGTCCGGCCCAGAGAGGGCCGCTGTTCCCAAGTCAAGCCCATGGAGGGCCACTGCTCCTACGTCAGGCCCACGGAGGGCCTCAGAACCCAATATTTCCCCCAAGGAATTTTTTGGGGGGGCTATAGGGCTCCGGCCGTAGAAGCCATGCCGAGTGCCTAGCCCAAGGCTAGGAGGCCGCTCTGCCATGGCCCCCTGAACTGTCTGCTCCGCCATGGCTCCCTAGTCTGCCTGCTCCACCATGGCCCCCTTAACTGTCTTATCCGCCATGGCCCCTTGAACTGCCTGCTCCACCATGGCTCCCTGAACTGCCTGATCCGCCATGGGTCCCGGAACGGGTACCGCCCTGGAGGCCTTCCATCCCGTGTAAGCCTGTCCCTAGAGGCCTCCAGAGCAGAAGAGTGGAAGTTATGAGGCACATGGATGTGCCTTCCGGGAGGGGGAGGTAATGTCATGCCCTTGGACTGCCCCTGTGTTCCTGTCTTGTGTTGTGCTCCCCGTGACCCAGTTTCTCCTGTGTTCTGATTAGGTTCATTTGATTCCGGTGTTTCTCGTTGAGTCCCTTGTTTTGTCATGTATTTAAAGAGTGTTCTGTTCCTTGGTTCCTTTGTCCAGTGTCTTACGTCATTCTATGTCTCCTGCATCCCCGATGTTCCCTGCCTTTTTGTTTATTAAAGTCTGTTTGTTTGAGTTTACTCCTGCATCTCCTTGTCTCCTCGCTCCTAGCTCCGAAGGATCGTGACAGAAAGGACATATAAATGTATTATAATTTTAGCTTTAGCAGGACAGAAAAGTTGGCCATTTTATACCAAAAAATTGACTATAAGGACCATCACATAATGTTATAACACACTGTGTATAATTTGAGAAGTCATGGAAATGTCAATGTGCGGAAATGACACTGTGTCTAAAAATGTTATAACTTTTTCAAAAACTTTTTCGAAAAAAAGAATGTCTAGAATCCCTATCACTGGATTTTTGTTGGAAAAATAAAAAGAACTGAGAAACAGTAAATTTGAGAAGTGGTGGAAATGACACTGTGGTGGAAATGAAACAGTTTTGATTACTTCTTAGGAAAAACAAAAAAATGTCTAGAATGTCTATTGTTGGACTTTCTGTAGAAAAAACAAAAACAAATATATTATTTGAGAAGTAGTGGAAATGGCACTGTGGTTGAAATTAAACATTTTATTACTTTTTAGAAAAAGTCTAATATACTTTCTATTGTTTATGTTTTGTAGGACAAGTAAAATAATAAAATAAAATATTTTCTAGAAACTATTTTCCTTTACCATAATAATTCTAGAACCTCATAGGGTGACTTTTTTCCTCGTGTTAGCGCACCAAAATGAAAATATGGAGAGCAAAAAATATAAATAAAATTCCTATGATAGCGCTCTGCAAATATGCAATGGAAAAACAGCTGAAGACATGTTCAAACTAGTCAAGTGTTTCATTTCTGTTATCCAGAACTGAGATTTCTCTCTCCGTAAGATAATCTTCTCCAGCACGGTGGCTTTCTTGAGTGTTGCTTCAGAGCCTAAAAATACACCAGCAAATAAATGGATGGGTGCCATTGCTTTTTTCCTGTTGACATCAACCATCTCTTCCCTCCGAGTCCTGGCCTGACCATGGCTGCTAGTCCAACGGCTGCTTCATTAATGCATTTCCTTGTGCCTTGTGCTTCAGAAATCCATTAATCATTGAATTGAAAAGTACATCACTCCAGGTCTCTCACTTAATTTATGATGTCGCCTGACAGAAGGCTGTTCGGTTGACACCAAAAAACAGTGGCAGTATTTCCTACCTCAGCCATTCAGTGTAGTTTCCAATAGGGCATCGATTTTTGTGTGAAGTCACTAAGAATAAACGCATGTTCGCACAGGTTCTATCATGTATACATCATTGACCCCATATTAGCCCTCCTCTTTTATGGACACACACACACAATGCAATCCAACCCAGAGCTGCTGCTTCTATTTATAGCAAGGGGTCCTGCATCGATTGGGCGCTTATTATTATAATTTAACTAAGCGGTCCCTCCCGCCTCTCCTTTCTGCAGACGTTCACTTACATTATAGCCGTCCACCTCCCCCCGCTAACACTTGGCTCTCTGATAACTTAATGCCAAGCACATACACACAGAGTAAATAAACACAGAAGCTCGCTAGCATCAATTATCTTGCCCAAACTCCCAAGCTAGCAGCACCGCAATGCTTCAACAGTGTCTATATGGAACCATTAGCATTTCTGTGTATATGTTATGCCATTTATTTTGGTTTCATAGAAACGGAGTATCCAGAGCTGTGTATATTTGGAGGGACTTTACAGCAAGTGGGATGGAACAACTGAGTATTGGTGTGGGCAACTACCTGTTAAGCTGAAACTATTTCTTAAATCCCACTATAAACACCCACCCACGAACACACGAGCATGCACATACCAACACTGGCATGCACACATGACACATGCATATGCTTGCATTTTCTTTTAGGCATCAACTGAGAGCACACGTACATATACTTTTACGGGCCCTCATGTTTGCTTTTATACAAAATCAATCAGATATATTGATAGCATCATGCAATTCTAGCTCTGAGGCATAACCCTTTTGCTGTGCCAAAATGTTACTTGTGCATGATGCTAGGATTAGTGTTTCTATGGCAACTGCCTACACACACATGCCCACATGATACCGAGTATTAAACATGCATTACATTCCCAAAATGTTTTGTAGTCTTGGTAACGCAGAGTGCTTTGACACAATCTTGGCAGAAAGTTTGTAATTAACGATGCAGAAGCTCAGTATCATTTAATCATCGTTCACAAGGGTCCAGAGTGCCTCTAGACAACAGAAAATCAGCCTACCTTATTTACACTGGTAATACCGATGTCAACACGGCACTATATATACACTGAGCTGCAGGACTTGATGAACTGTTATCATATATATATATATATATATATATGATATTCTA
>NW_015549582.1:1456331-1458895 GCF_001515605.1 Sinocyclocheilus anshuiensis
CATATATATATATATATATATATATATGATATTCTAGTACTTTCTAGAACTCTCCTGAACATTGTGGGACAAATCATCCAACATATCCACTGAAATTTTTGACGACTCTCTTTTGGTAACTATTTATGTTAAACTGTTATTGTTAGCTCAGTATTATGCATGTACCATGTCATTTTTATGCACGAGTAATAATAGATAAGCTTGGATAAGTTGTCAACATATTTTTTTGTTTGTTTTCATTCGAAATGTTAAGGATACACCAAAAGTAATGTGATTTTCGTATTCAGCATGTCAAACTTCAAGTAACATTAAAAATAAAAGGGAAAAAAAAAAATTGTTTCACGGTGTAATTATTATAAGTAATATAAACAATTCTGATTACATTCTGTATTTATTTTATAAAATAAATTCTAATATAAATAAATCATTTTAATTAAAAGCATCACATTCCATTTATAAAAAAGTTAAATAAATCATGACATGCTCTAAAATATTCTAGTAATTATACTATAAATAATTGATTGTATACATAAATAAATGTATAATTATACATATATTAAGGAATCACAGTTCATTTAGTCCTTCATGATATAAACAAATATATATAGGAATAGGAATGTTTTGATATATACAGAAACCTGCATGAGCTGGTCCCATTCTGTGGTTAAGAGGAACAGGCATAGCAGCAAGATGTTTACTTGTTAGTGTGCACTAACAGGCGGCTGACCAGCACATTTATATATTGAACTGTAGTGGCAGTAGATTACAACTCCTTATTAAATTGTGTCTATTGCTTTGTCACTATTTCATCTATTTTTTCCACCTTGTCCTTCACCCTCACATTATGGCTCATAGCAGACTATGCACAGGAGTCAGAAAAAAAATCAATGCGGATGTATTGATCACCAATCATTTGAGGCTAGAACATCAATCACACACACAACACTGTTTGGCTTCACAGAAATGCAGTGGTCAGAAAAAAAAATCATATTTCTCTAACCATTTGGTGAAGTGTGTGATATATATTAGGAATTATTTTTAATACTCATTTAATACGATTTTATTATTATTATAATTCTAATTATTATTATTATTATTATTATTATTTATTAATTTATTTATTTTGATTGACGAGAAAAGTATTTATTTATTTTTATTTAATTTTTTATAAATAAACATAAAATATACTATAAATAAATTATTGTAAATATAAACACTTATATAATTATAAATATATATGTTATAACATTTGGGTGAAAGGCATTTATATAACGTACTGCAACACACACCATTTGGTGAAACACAGTGTGTGACTTCTTTGATTTGTGACTTGTTTTTTGATTTGTTAATTGTTTTGGCCGTACTAGTCCAACATCTGAAAATAAATGTATACTGTATGTAAATGTAACCCTTTATTCCCTTTCAAGTATCATTCATGGACCAGCGCCAGTGAGCCGCAGTATAATGTCTATTGAATTCAAACTATGGCCCTTTTGATACCCATAGAATATATTTATAGCACGCACCATTTGTTCCTCAACCATTGTGTCTCCTGTAGTCCTGTGACACCTCATGTGTATGGATGGATGGTCTCCAGACTATTGCATCCTTTCATCTTTTTTTCACTTGGCCCTGTTTGAAAGACAAAGCAGATACCGTTTTAGAGGCTTAATTACTGTTACGAAGGGAACTTTAATAGCACAGACCCAGGCAGGTCATTCAACACACCGCCTGAAACTCAATCCAGCTCTTTCATATCTAATAATTGCTGTGACTACATATCCTTACGTATTGTTATACTTTTTAAATCACACTTCATGCCTTACACATGGCTCCCTAAGGTGAACGTAATAAAAACAAGGACCCACTGCCACCACTGCAAGGGTTAGGGTTTAAACTTTATTGTGAAAAATATTATGAATATTATTATTATTATTTTAATGGAAATAGAATACAGTAAAATAAGTAAGTAACCTTATACAGTACAATGATATATTCTATTTTAAAATGTAATTTTACTGTCAAATATTATAAAAATGTTTTTTAGAAATAAAAGTTTGAATTCAAACTTATTATAACATGCTTTTAGAAGTAAAGGTTATTATAAGTTACTAGGGGTGTAATGATTCACTCGTTTTATCCATACATCGATTACAAACCCTGACGATGCATATGCATCGATCTTGAAACATGATTTTTGAATCGTGAATCGTTGATTTCGCATAGTAATCGATATAAAATGCTAAGAATCGAATGAATCGCGATTTCTATAGATTCAATGATTTCAAAATATATACACATTCAATTACTACAAGCACGAATTAATGGAGACCTGAACAGTGTTCGTGCCCTCACATCTTTCCTTCACGTGCTCCACTATTTACCGCCTGTGACTGTCACAGGATTGCGCTCGCGCTCCGTATATATATATGAAGAGTTTGGTTCCAAAACGTGATAAACTACTTTTTTTTTTTAAATTGAGTTCTACGCACTCTAGACAGTAATGGCGGCGCTTTGAATACACCCGGCATCCTAGTTTTCCTCATCTATTTTGTACTTTGTGA
>NW_015549582.1:1459315-1481453 GCF_001515605.1 Sinocyclocheilus anshuiensis
AATGCACTTTTGGAAGTTGAATGTAAGGGAAATGTCATTTTGGAATTTCTGTGGTTTAATGTGATGTTGTTCATGTATGTTCATGGTGAAATTTTCTTTTATTGTTTTAATTAATTTATAGCATTAACAAGATGACCCATTGAATTCTTTTTGGAGCTATGACTTATTGAATGTATTTTTAGTCCAGTGCCTGCATATAAGAATAGTATTGACCAAGTTCAGAGGCTGTCATATGTGGATCAACTTACTATGTTGTGTATTTTCAACAGTTTCAATATGAAAATGGATTCAATGGATTTATTGCATTTTGGAAAAAAATTAAAAAACATGTCATGGATTTATTGCATTTTGGGAAAAAAATAATATAATTTTATAATAAATCTTTGAAAATCAAAATCTGGATTTGAATTTTTAATGTTATTATAACCTAAAGATGCTATGTGAAAGTTTGAAACATATATATATATTATGAGGTGCCAAACAGGAAATAATTATATATAAATCTGAATATATAGATATAAATCTGAATATATATAGTTATAATTCTGAATATATAAATGTAAATCTGAATATATAGTTATAAGTTTGAATATATAAATGTAAATCTGAATAAATAGTTATAAGCCTGAATATATAGAAGTGAATCTGAATATATAGTTATAATTCTGAATATATAAATGTAAACCTGAATATATAGTTATAAGTCTGAATATATAACTGTAAATCTGAATATATAGTTATAATTCTGAATATATAAATGTAAATCTGAATATATAGTTGTAAGCCTGAATATATAGAAGTAAATCTGAATATATAGTTGTAAGCCTGAATATATAAATGTAAATTGTGAATATATAGAAGCAAATCTGAATGTATATTTATAAGTCTGAATATATAGAAGTGAATCTGAATATATAGTTATAAGTCTGAATATATAGAAGTGAATCTGAATATATATAGTTATAATTTGTAAATAAATAATTATATAAGTCTAAATATATATGTAAATCATTGATATAAATGCATATAATGAAATCTGAAAATATGTAAATCCTGAATATACTGTATAAATGCAAATATGGATATATATAGTCAACATCTCAATACCATCTCATCTTTTCTGCACAGTTCAGCATGGCTGAGAGGGCTAGGGAAATTGCCAACAACATCATATGTTTACAAATTGAGATTGGAGTGAATAGTAGAGACAATTGCAGCAGCATGTGATAGACAGTAATAATTAAAATAATTAATATAGTACAATATCTGCATTGATACATGTACAGGATACATAGGCATACTATTTTCATTAAAAAAGCAAGAACATTTGCCTATTGACATGCCTAATAGTCAAGATATATTTATGTTGAAATGTAGACTATATATATTCAGATTTGCATTTATATACTCAAGACTTATAAACATACATTGTGATTTACTATTATATAATTAGAATAATAAATATAAATTCACAATTTATATATTCAAAATTTACAACTATTTTTTTCATATTTACCTCTATTCGTTCAGACTGTAACTATATATTCAGATTTACTATTATATATTCAGACTTATAACTATATATTCAGATTTGCTTCTATATATTCAGACTTCTAACTATATATTCATATTTACATTTATATATTCCAAATTATAACTATATATTCAGATTTATATTTATATATTCCGAATTATAACTATATATTCCGAATATATATATTATTGTATTTGGCATTTCTGTCACTTCTGAAATTATGGCTATGCCCCTGGTGTGACAAAATGTTAGCCTAATACCTTTAAAGCTTTTTTTTAAATCTTGGCTTACATAAATTTCTACATATGCCATGTCATGCCATAGCATCATTAAACTAGCATCTAACAATGGACAAAAGTGTTTTTTTTTTCGTCTCTAACCATAAAGGCTGCTGTGTAATTTGCCCCCTGACTAAACATTTAAAGAATTTAGGGGAAGCATTTAAATAATCCTGTGAATGCACTTAAAGAATGTAGAATCGAATCGATTCACTGTCTACCCAAAGATTCACAGCCCTATAAGTTACCTTATAATCATTAAATAATAATGAATATTACATTTAGGGCAATATTTATACTTTTAGAGTAAAATTATGTTAAAATTAGTATTTAAAAAAACAACAACTAGAAATCACCTTACAATTTACAAGAGGCATGCTATTTATAGATCTCCATATACAATCTTTATGAATAATATTATAAATGATTATAATTACATTAAATGTAATAATAATTAAATTTTATATTTGTATAATTTTAGACAAAAAATGTAACATTATTATATATTATTAAAAGTATATATTATTAATGTTAAATAACAATCTGCAGCTCCACACACAGTGCGCGCGCGCCCTCCGCTTTTACGCGTCCGACATCTGCAGACATCCCGACTCACCGTATCAAGCCATCGATGGAGGCAGCGCTCTTAGCGAGACAAGGGGAGCTCTTTTAGTCACTGAGATTTCCCGGTGTTCTGTGCGATCTCCTCACCCCTTTCATGTTGAACAAAATGTGGAACACATGTCCGGTCATAACTGAAGCCTCCGCTGAGAGTTAGGAATCTTAAAGGAAACCCGCAGGCGTCTTTTCTCCCGTTTGCGCGCACAGCGGTTTGTATATGCAAACGGTGGTTTACTTCAGGAAGGTAAGAAATATAGTTTGTTGCATAAACATTGTTATGGCAAGTCGTGATGCCTGGACGTCGCTTGTTTGAGTGGAGCAGCTGAGATGAAGTGAAAGGAGATTTGTTTTTCAGAACAGGATCATTGTTTAATAGCAAGGCTACAAAGTTAAAAGCAATGCAACGCATACAGTAGAACGGTTTTAATAGACGCTGATGCGTTTGACAGCTCTTAATGTGAGAAACACAGTGGTCCAGATGGACACACAAGTTGTAAACGAAGATATTTTGGGGGATTTATGTTACTTTATTGCTTTGGTATATTGACTTCTAAAAGAAAATAAGATAGTTTAATGTTTGTGGATGATTACTGGAGAGAAAGAGAATGTTTGGGTTACAGAACTGTTGCATCTTTGCAGTTTTCTCTCTTTTAAGCGCATGTGGTACTAAATACAAATTATGTGTAACCTTTTAATCTAAAATATTTCTAAATTAACCAGTCATTTTTTCACTATGACAGAATCAACTTGACTACATCAATGATAATTTTTAAGGGATCGGGTAGAAAACAAGCATTAAATATTGCAGTTTTTAGTACTGTTAATGTCAGAAAATGTGATTAAGTTAGTTACATTTGTGCATAAAATAAAGAGGTTCTGAAGCTGCTGCTTTGTTTTTATTTGTTTAAGAAAGAAAAAGGAGATTTGCATGTTCTGACATCCTTCATACATTAGACTCTTGAACGTAACCATGAAATGATAGAAGGCCAGTGATGAATATTGAATGTGGCAATGAGATATTGCTTGTGTTAATTACTAATTCTATTTAGCTTAAACAAGATGTGCCACTATTCTCTTAGCTTAGGCTTTGGTTTAGTATACCAGAGCTTAAGTTTCTTCTTTACATACAGGGCACGCTTGGCTGGTGATATGTAAATCAGTTCTAATGCTGGCATTTAGTTGTGCTTCCAGATGTACTTTGCAAAACACTTACAGAACAATCTGACATATTCCTAATGGCTCTCAGAGGAGGGACTTTTCCTAAATAATTATGAGCTGGAATATTTTCCACTGCATAGAAAAAAAATGTAATTTCAAGGTGGAAACAACAAGTGTCTGTCTTTCTTCACAGCCATGGAGGGACTTGTCTAAGGAGGACCCAACATAGTCATCTTTTTCCAGTTATCTTCTGGTTGATTTTCATCTTTAAACCTCTTCCTGGCAAGAGCGGCCCGTCTCCTTGCACACAATGGCAGAGAAGACCGAACTTGGGGTTCCGAAACCTGGAGGCAGATCTGCGACTTCGCTTCCGCCCGAGCCTATCGAGATCATCCGGACCAAGGCCCGGTCCAGGAGGGTCCGTCTCAACATCGGGGGCCTCAACCATGAGGTCTTATGGCGGACCTTGGACCGGCTTCCCAGAACCAGATTAGGCAAGCTCAGAGACTGTAACACCCACGAGTCTCTAATGGAGGTCTGCGATGACTACTGCCTGAATGAGAACGAGTACTTCTTTGACAGACACCCTGGCGCGTTTACGTCCATCTTGAATTTTTACAGAACTGGAAAGCTGCACATGATGGAGGAAATGTGCGCTTTGTCTTTTGGACAAGAGCTTGATTACTGGGGCATCGACGAAATCTACCTGGAGTCGTGCTGCCAGGCTCGCTACCATCAGAAGAAAGAGCAGATGAACGAGGAGCTGAGGAGAGAGGCAGAGACTCTGAGAGAGAGGGAAGGAGAGGGGGAATTTGATAACACCTGCTGCCCAGACAAGAGGAAGAAACTTTGGGATCTTTTGGAGAAGCCAAGTTCATCAGTTGCTGCTAAGGTAAGATGCCGTGGTACACAACGTGACAGTCTGGGCCTCCAGGGGTTTTTGACAGTTCGCCAATAACCATTTTCATGTAACAACACAAGCCCTTACTTATTAATGATGAGGTACAGTTCAACCTCAGTGTGTGTTCTGTTTTATCAGTACATTTGGTTGTTTCAGAGTAGCTCTGTTCCAAAACCTAGTGAGCTACAGGTTCGTCGCTTCTGAGACAGCATCCTAACTGTTAGAAAATCTCATAAATGATCGATTTGGAACACTCTAAATTGGCTGTATCGCACAGGAGATTCAGCTATTGAGTTTGATGTTAGCATGTTGCTAAGCTAACAGTACAATACTCTAAATACAGCCTTCTTTTTTCTGTTCCAAAACCTAGTAACTATTTCGTTCACTACTAAGACAGCTACCTTTTGAGAATGGAACCTCATTAGTGATCAGAATTTCATAGGCAGGTCCCAAACAAGAGACTATTTTAACATTAGAATCTTTTACATTAGCATGTTGGCAAGCTGAATGCACAATAATGGTGAGGTCACATTTACTATTGTTCAACACATTTTCCAGGGTGAAATCCAGTCATTTCAATAGGAAAATAGGGATTTGATGCACTGACCAACAGAAAACTGCTTGGTTTGAAAGTGACCTATGTGTGAGTTGTGTTTTATATATCGCTATACTAATTACAATCGACAATGGACCATTTTACCTGTGAAATTTCGCTAATGTGATTGCACCTTAATAAGCACCTTCATTGCACCTTAAAAAAAATAGCACACAAAAAAATATATTTGGTAAAATATTCTGTCTGCCATCTTAGAGATTGGACATTCAATGGAGTGCATTTTGGGATTGCCTTCTTCAAGAAAGCTAACCACAATGCTTTTGGTTAAAATCGTGCAACAACAGCGTCTCACTAAAATGGCCGCACTAAGTTTTGGAACAGAACATTTGTGTCTGGTAGGGCTGTGCAAAAAAACCGAATGTAATTTTCATGCGCATCTCGTCAGTAAAGCCGCTTCTGGTGATTAGTAGTTAATCTCCAGCACGTGCTTTCAGATGGAGCGGCATTTACTACACAGAGCCGTAGTTCACTGACAAGCTACACAAAATCACGTTCAAAATTGGCAATGAATCGAATTGATTTTTTGCCCAGCCCTAGTGCCTGGATATTATTATTATATTGTTCCAGTGGTAAAAGAAAGATCTAAATTGATCATATTTATGCCTACTGGAAAACTGCTGTGCAAACATGTTGTTTGGCAAATTGGGTGTAATACTAATTTCAGTAGCAGGGAAATAACTTTTTTGTAAGTGTAATGTACAGTGGATGCAAAAAAAGCGATAAGTTTTGATGCTGCAAAGGTTTTGGTCTGTGGTTGAAGAGCTTGTTTTGCTGTTACGGATCACAGACAGTTGGCACCAGTTAGCTGTCGTATGCAATGTGTGCAAGAGCAGCTCTGCTCGTTGAGTCAGAGTGACCATGTATGTCATTGTCACATTAAAACTTATGAATATAATAATGCATAAAATGCATGGGATTTAGTGCTTGCTGAATTTTTGAATGCTATTGTTGTATATGTAAAGAAGGCCATATTCCTTTCATCTCACACAATGCTACATCTATCCAATTACATTAATTTAATAATTCATTGTACTTGCTCACAATGCAAAGATAACTCATTGGTGTATGTCCCGTGTAGCTTCTAATGTGTGCCTGTATCTATGGGAGTACAGTGCACTCTAAGTCTGGGGGAATGCAGATGAAATTCAATCACTGATCATTTACGAGGAGTGTCCAGCATAGAGCTCAGCTCAGATAAGGATTATATGTCACGTCTGAGATAGCGTATCATAAAAACATCCTCTCAAAGTATGACAAAAGTACATGGATGTGAGACATAATGAAAATATACAGTTGTTAGCATAACCGCTTTAGACGTCCTGCAGTGCGTGTTGTTTTTACCACAAATGCAGTGTCATCCGTTTTGTTGGGACATTTCCTCCACCTCTATGGGAATCATGGCTGATTCAATTTCAGCCTGCCTCCACCCACTTAATTTATGATACAGGCTCATGATGGAAAGAGCAGGAAGATTGTGGTAATATAGAAGGCATCAGCTGTTTCCTGCACTGGGTGTGGATTATAAGAGCTCTGACACTCACTGTGGTCTGGGAACACTGTGGTAATTCCTTGATTTTACCTCACAGGCAAGTAAGGGAGAGTCATTTGTGTTTGTCAGTGCTCTGTTAAGGCTTTCTAAACAGCATGCACAGGCACAAAGAGAGAAAATTACATGCTTAGAGTGTATGGTGTGCACGTGTGTGTTCCCAAATGTACGAACAACAGCTTGCTCATAGATCTTTGCCTTAGAGCCTCATGCAGTTTGAATGAGGGAAGCCTCTTTATATTCACAGGAAATCCCTCATATTAAAATATGTGCATGGTGCGGAGAAACCAATTTAAAGCTAGAGTGTCTCATTTTTGAGTCACCAAACAGAATGATTGTGCAAACATGGGGGAAATGTAATTAATTTAATTAATTAATTGTATTGTCATTTTTTTTCAGTGTAATTTAGATGTGTTAGTTTTAATTTAATTAATTTATTAATTAAATCATTTTTTATTTATTTTGTAGTTTAGTTTTAGTATTTTAGGGCTGCCAAAGTTATTGTGCTAACCGGTATAATTTTTTCAGTCTAGTGTTATTGTTATCTAGTGGTATTTTCATGTTTAATGCATTCATGTTTAATGCAGTTTTATAATATACAATGTATCAAAACTAAAAATAACTACATTATTAATTACATTAAATACATTATACTAATTACATTATACTAATACATTAAATACATTATACTAATTAATTTGTGAAAATTTTTTTTATTTTATTTTAGTTAGTTTTGCAATCCTGACAATGTACTTTATTTGCTTCCCACTTATGTTTAGTTATTATTTTTTATGTATGGTTTGTAATTTTATGTCAGTTTCTTCTAAACCTTTAATGACAGACCTGCTGTGAGCTACGAGGCTGTTAATCAATGATACATGCCTTTGTTGAAGCCACCAGCCTGCATTATTTATATTTTTTAAATAATACCATGAAAAAAAGAAATGTACACCAATCAGAGAATCATGACAAGCAAATCACGGCAAAAGAACACATTAGTGCCCACCCAATCCCATGAAACACTGCAAATGCCGTAGAGTCAGTCTCCCTACACTCTCAAACTACTTAAATATTTGCATATATATGCATATTTGGCAATAAACGTAATATGTACAGTTTCTACAGTATGTACACAATCAACACAATAGTTTTTCATTTGATTGCCAATTGCAATGCTTCATGGGATAGTAGATTTTACTTTAACTAAAGCCGTCAAGTACACAGTCTTATATCTTTGTCTTCTTGTCCTATTTTACTTTTTTTTGCTCCGAATGAACGTTTTTAATGTTGGGATTAACCTCATAGCTTGTTTGTTTGGTTCCTAAACAAACACTTTTTAAAAATCCCTATGGAAAAAAAATTGCTGAAAATGTGGATGGGCACTGTTGCACTGTTAGGCAGTTCAGCTTTGAGCTTCAGAGCATTTACAGAGTGAGAGAAAGAGTAGAAAAAAAATAAATAAAAATGCTCTTAGCAAATGATCCGATCATTCCCTGGTCAGTAAAGGACCATTACATACATGAATCGCCCTCCCACCGCTGCGACACTGCACGCACACATACAGAGATCTCATTACATCTCCTCAGAGGAATCTCCACTAATGTGTCCAAACATTACACCACCCAGCAATCATTTACCACGCTTCCTTTACTGTGAACACAGGTTAAAAATGGAAAAAGAGATGATTGACACATTCTTTAGGGGGTCAGACAAAAGGTAGAGTCGCATGAGACCAGTGTGTTTAGAGAAATTGATGGACTGGATTGAGAGAGAGAAAAACTGTGGTAATCTAAGTGAAACCCCAGCATGCATCACCTCCTGAATCAGTTCTTTTCAAACATTGGCCATGAATAATAAATGTAATAGTCAGTTCACACACAGGCACAGATTCACATTCACACAAACACACACACATACAGCTTGATGTAATGTTGTGGTCCTGCCTTACAGAGGTAACATTCACAGAGGAGAGAGAATCATTTGGGAGAGTTGCACCTTGACGTTATACAGCTATAAATAGGCAGCCAGCTAATGCAACAGTAGCCTTAGGTGAGGGTACAACATTTTCACTCACCAAGGGGATTGTACCAAAGGATGAAAGATATAGGAAGTCCTTCACAGGACAAACCGAGAAGGACTGGTAAAAAGAAAACAAGATGCGTTAATCCAAACGAAAGTCATTCATCTTCATAATGAATCTCTCATTTAAAGATTAAATATAGAATTCAGATGATGCTAGACTGCGTTAATAAATCAAGGTGGAGATGACGGAAATGCACTTTCATGTACAGTAGTGGAGGGCTTGTGTAGCGTTATATACAGCAGGGTCATGCATCATACATTAAACCATTAAACCGTATGTTTGTCCACATCTGCAGAGTTTTCCTTCAGGAACTAAACCACATTGGGTAATGTTGGGTACTAGCACATGTCTTCCATTTTATTATAATCAGAGTTGTAAATAAACAAAGTAGCTGTAAATACAGCATGCTAAGAGATGGAAGGCAACATTCCTACCAGATGCATTGCTTCAGGTGCTCTTAGTAAGTGTGTCACTGAATAATTTTACTTGCTATATAATTGTCTTTTGAGGCATTTCCTGCATGTCAGATTTTATGCATTTATTTATTATTCAGATATTTTCAATGCCATATATATTCAATATATCTTTAATGCCATATACCTGTGATTTCAGTACTATATATAGGCATTGGGTATTTTTTTTCTTTTTACATTTAGATACTGATAAATCCTTCTGAAATGTTAAATGAAGTTTAAAATACATTGAACATATTTAGTTAATATCATTAATAATCATTAATAATACCATTTATGGCAAATACATTAAATTATCTATATATACATTAAATTATCTATATCTACATTAGCTTTAAGTAAGCATTAAATGACAGCAAAGGTAATCTACATGTAAAAACAGAAAAAATTAGCAGGAACAATTAAACATCCATTTATCAGACAATACCAATAAGTTAAAAAGCCGATAACCGATATTGTACCAATATATTGTGCATCTTTATTCTATGAACATGAACAGAGGATTGTTCTGATGTCTTTTTTTTAGAAGATCTCCCTACATTGATATTGTATCAGTGTTTTTTTTTTTCATTAAAAATGGGATAGAACTACTTCACGCACTTCACCACTTGATAATATGAAAAGTAATGAAATCACATTGCATAATCAGGCCCAAAACTGCCTTGATTCTTCAAAATAAATAGAAATGTATAGTGAGGCCCTGAAGCTCACTCAATATTTGGTTAGTTCATAATATGTGATTTATTTATAGTCTCATATGCCTCACATAGGCCTACACCGCAGTGCCCGTGTAGCTTTGTTATTGCAGAGTAACAGCTGTGCCCTGTAGGTTTAAGTGACTGTTGCAGAATTGTAGAGCTCACTCAAACTTAAGTTAATAACCTTACTGAGTATTCATGCTAGAAGTGTAATTTTTACATGTTCGGCTAATGCACCTCTCGCATTGTATTTATGCCAACGTTTCAAACAGAATTATGAGGCTAAAATATGCAACAAATCTGCACCATGCTGGAGCTCGCACTAGCAGGCTGATTTAAATGAACCAGTTTGATTTAAAAGAGGGATCTAGGCCAGTATATTTGCCAACATGCCAAATTTAGAGGAAGTCTCATAATAATAGAGTGTGAATGGATTTACTTATCAAGAAATGAATTAAATTTTTATTTCGAAATAATATTTGATTGTCATTTCTATTTAATGTTTGCACGTTTTCACTTGAGTTTGTGTGTGTTGCGGTATATGTGTGTTTTATAGTGTTATATTTTGCTTTTAGTTTTAATACAGTATTATTATGCTGCAAAAGTTAGTATGTTAAATGACAATTTAAATAGCAACATAATTTCTCATGGCTTTCTAGTGTTATCACTTGTAACGTTTAATGTTCATGGTTAATAAATCTGGGTTCATTTTAAAATGTTGGTTAATTTTAAATTTTGAAAACTTTACAATAAATGTTGCTTCAAAAACTAAAGCTAAAATAAATTTTTGGCGACTTTTATTTTAATTTAGTATTTTTGTGTTTTTAGTATGTTAAATAATAATTTAAATAACAACATTAAAATTCATAGGAATTCCTGTGGTTGTTTATTGACATTTTTGGTAACACTTTACAATAAGTTTCATTAGTTAACAATAGTTAAATGTATTAGTTAACATTAACTAAGCATGAACAACAGCATTATTGATCTTAGTTAAAGGGGTCATATGATGCGATTTCAATTTTTCCTTTCTCTTTGGAGTGTTACAAGCTTGACTTCAGCTATTACTAATACATTATTAAAATCAAAAGTTGCATTTGTTAACATTAGTTAATGCACTGTGAATTAACATGAACAAACAATGAATAACTGCATTTTCATTAACTAACATTAACAAAGATTAATAAATACTGTAACAAATGTATTGTTCATTGTTAGTTCATGTTAGTTAATAGATTAACTAATGTTCTTTCTTTTTCTTCTTTCTTTTATTTATTTACTGAGCACTTCCACACAACGGACCATTGACCAAAGTGCTGTACAATATGTAAACACATAATAAAACAGTCTCAAACATAAAACACAACACTGAAACCACAAATAAAATGACATATATAAACTCCACAATTTCAATATACAGAGAAATGTCTATACCCCATTAAATGTTAATGCAAGGAAATATTCCTTAAGATTTTGTTTAAAAACACTTAATGTGGGAGCTGATCTGAGAGAAAACGATAATTAATTCCAGAGTTTTGGAGCTATTGCTACAAAAGCTCGATCTCCACTTCGCCGTTTAGTTCTTGGAATCATCAAAGCCAGCTGGTCAGCTGACCTTAGAGACCGTTTTGGCTCATATTTTTCAATCAGTTCCACCAAGTACACAAATTACGTTAATGTTAACAAATGACACCTTATTGTAAAGTGTTACCAAATTTTCTTATTTAATAAATGTGGTTTACAAAATTTGAATTTAATTAATTCTTTTTTTATTTATTTTGCTGCCAAAGTTAGTGTGTTAAATGATAATTCAAATAGCGACATACAATTTCTCAGGGCTTTCTAGTGTACTTTTTTGCCATTTTCTTTTTTAATAAATGTGGGTTACAAAATGAATGAAACCAATAAAATAAAAATAAAAATAAAATTGTGGCTAATTTTATTTTATTTTAGGTGGATTTAGAGTCATGAAAATGTATTTTAATTAACTTTTTTAGTATCATATTTCATAAAAAATTGTAACACTGGCATGCTCAACACACATCTTCACGTGTGTGTGTGTGCGTGCGTGCATGTGTGCGTGTGTGTGTGTGTGTGTGTAAACAGGCGACTGTGGTCTGCTCCCAGGAAAGTCTCAGTCAGAAGTCGATATGGTTCTTCACTATTATCAGTGGTGGAAAGAAGCAGCTGGTGGATCTAGAGATTATTACTCAACTTTCATCCATGCAAATTGTGTTTTGTTCTAAAAAAACCCAAACTTTTTCAGTACATTGATCTTTTTTGATATTTCTTCCTGCTTTTGTGAAAGCTTTGATTTTTGAAGTTGGACTGTACAGTAGTTTTTGTCATTACTTTTATAAAGACACACTTCTAGTATCATTTGCCACTTAGCTTGTGTGCTTTGCGGCTGTGTACGTCCCATCAGATGTTTAAAACGCATTATCATGACACCAAACTGACTTTCAACGCCATGCTGTCCTTAAATTAGAGGATACCTCTGGTCCAGCTGTCATTTACAGAGCAAAGGCACCCTCTTCTAAACTGCACTAGTGTAGTTACATAATACTTTCCAGAGAGACCTAATCAGCATAGGCTAACATTTAGGTGCCACATCCTAAATCCTCTTTACGCATTCATAATCGGATAAGAACTCTTTGGATCCTCTGGCTTTGTATTGGTTGCAGAGCATCACAATTGAAGGGAATGTTCCAGACTTTGCCCTTTGTTTAAAATTTGATCATAAAAAGCTTAGATGCTTTTGAATCCTTGAGCATTTACATTAACATTCAACCTATGGATATACAGTAATCCAATTTATGTGGTGCTCACATATCTATATACTTCAATTATACTCATGAAACCTTTATTTTGTAATTATTTACTCATCCTCATGATATTTACCCCTGTAATGTTTTTTCTTCTGTAGAACACAAAAGAAAATGTTTAGCAGAATGTCAAAGCTGCCCTTTTTCATTCAATGGAAGTGAATGGTAATCATGTTCATTTTAGTGAACAATGACTTAAACTTTGGTCTGCTTTCACCACATATCATATGTCTTCAGAATAGACCACTATTATGATGCTTTAATGGTGCTTTATTGTCCATTTTGGAGTTTGTAAGCTCTAGTCCCCATCCATTTCCATTGTATGAAAAGGTGCAGCAGTATAAACATTCTTCAAAACTTATCGTTTTGTGTTCCATAGAAGAAACAAAGCCACTTTTGTTTAGGGAGCAATTCTCAGTATTGTTTATTAGCATGCATATTGCATCACTAGCTTACTGGCTGTGCATTAGTACTTATAAGGCACATATTAATGCCTTATTCTGCATGATCATATTTTAGATCCCTTACTAACTATTAATAAGCAGCAAATTAAGAGTTTATTGAGGCAAATGTCTAAGTTAATAGTTCGTTAATAATGAGAACTAGTCCCCAAACTAAAGTGTAATCAAAAAGCCATATGGGATTGGAACTCTTAAGTGGGGGTGAGTAAATTCTGACTTTAAAAGTTTTATTTTACATTTTTATTTTTGGGTAAACAGCTTTTGCAAAGCTGTTTGCAAAACAGCAAAACTCATAAGTCATTTTAAACTAATGTAGTACCTTTGTGGACAAACCATTTGCATCCAAAAAACCCTGAATGGCAGATTGTACAACCATGTGGCCATTTTTCATTTTGTGAAATAAACCCAGCACAGAAAAATTGCTACAGTTATAGGTCGGAGAACAAGTGATGGAAATGTCAGAGTAATTATAAAATGGTACCACGATAATGCTAACCACAACAGAGAGCACTAGCATCAGACACAAACAAATAAGTGTAAATGACATGGGGATATCATTCAGGAAGCTTAGATTATCTCAGGAGCTTAAGGCATCTGAAGTGATCCCATTTGGCTTGTACAGGACAGATATTTAAAGGGGTCATATGATGTTGCTAAAAAGAACATTATGTTGTGTATTTGGTGTAATGAAATCTGTTTATGCGGTTTAAGGTTCAAAAAACACATTATTTTCCACATACTGTACATTATTGTTTCTCCTCTATGCCCCGCCTTTCTGAAACGCGTCGATTTTTACAAAGCTCATCGGTCTGAAAAGCAAGGTGTGCTGTGATTGGCCAGCTATCCAGTGCATTATGATTGGCCGAATACCTCAAGCGTGTGACGGAAATGTTACACCCCTACCATATTGTGATGACGCCCTGTGAAAGGAAAAATTGAAATCGCGTCATATGACCCCTTTAAGGACACAGCAGTAAATGTAAGGTGAAAAATGTTATTTTATCTGAGGAGTTTTTAAACTGGAGAAAGAGAGGAAATATCACTGGGCAAAAAAAAGCTAGGACTTGCCTCTTACTATTGACTTCATTCATTGATCTGCACCAATGAAATCCTTGGCATTTCTGATTTGCAGTTTTAATTATTTCACACATAACCCAGAAATCAATGGTGCCGGTAATTACAAAAGCATGGGAGTGTAAAAAACAAGAAACAAGACTTTTCACACCAAGCTCAAGACAAATATGCTTCACGCTTAGTGCTTTGTTTTAATGGCCCGGCAAGAGAGCTTGGTGGCGGGAGACATCAGAAACATTGGCCGGGGTCATAACATCCCCATGAGATGCCGTGGCATTGCATAGCATGGCTTAATTTTATGTGCTGCTGTGGCTGAAGAAAACAAAGAGACAAGAATGTGGTGAAAGAACAGCTTTTATGTTTAATGTTGCCAGTAATTTGATGATTTGTCTGCCAAAAATAAACTGCCAAAAAATAAATATATAATTTATTAAGCAATATGTGTAGAACTCACATCTGTGAAAATGTAGATCAAAGTCACATCCAAGAGGGAAGAAAACTTTTAATTAATGCAAAAGATGACAAAAAAAGTCTAGATTTGCGTTTTGAAGTGTTTGAGACAGAGAAGCACTGAATGAAGATGTCTGGCTCTTCTAAATGAGGTGATGGTCCAGTAGCTGTAGCTCTATTTGAGCCCTGAAGAGACATGGTTTTGTATTCACTGAATCCCTCAGTGGAGAATTTCGATCCCTGGTAAACTTGCTGCAATACATTGCAAAAAAAACAAAAAAACGAAAACAGTGCTTTAAAATAAATAAAGATATTGTGTTTGACAGCCCCTTTGAAAATATTCACGGTTGCTGTGAAAGTATACTCTGACCTGATATACTCTACAACTCTTACAATCCTCACCTTCAAGAGATACACAGGTTCAGTCCTGTTTTAGAGTGTCAAATGTGGTTATGCTCATGCGTATTTTGGTTATAAACAGAGATATAAGATTTTTATACATTTAGTTCTGGTTCAAGACAGATTCTCAGTCTGTGCATTGGAGTATTTTTCAGACTCTTTCTGCAGGTTGCATCGCATCACCAGTAGGTGGCGACAAGTGACGGTCTTTATGAGTGATGAATGATCACTGGCTGCATCCGAAATCGCATACTCTCTGACTAGTTATTTCTTTTCAACAAGTAATTACTTAGCAACTGTTAAAAAAGTATGTTGTATATTGTATGAATGTGTGTAGTATAAATGCAATCTGGATGTAAAGTACTACATTCGTAAAGATGTCATTGTCACGTGAACTACCAGAGTCAGTTGCGCCTCTTCAGTGCCATTCACAAATCCTCTCCTGTGGCCTCATGGGATAGTAAAGTGTCCATTAGATGCACACTTCAACATAATGCAAATAGTAGGTCATCCGGAGACTTTTTGCCTACTATTTTATGAATAGAATAAATTTGGAAATACTACTTGTTTCACATACTTGTTTCACATACTGGAATCGCATACTGTGAAGTATACGATTCCAGATGCAGCCATTGATTCATACGATGATGTGAACTGTCCATCTTAGTGAGTCACTGAATCATTCATTCAAACAATTCATTCAAAAACACTAATTCATTCAGTAGCGAAACAATTGATTCCTTATAAGTGAGTCATTGAATTGTTCACTTAACCAGTTTGTTAAAAAGACATGCGCTGGCCAATAAGGGAATTATTTTAGTTGGCAGAGTGAAAATAAAGAGAGAAACTGGAAACAGTGTGCCTTAAATGTAAGTTACTCATTTTAAATTCTTGTTTATTGAACTGTGAATCACACTTGCAGTCCTGTTGTCAGTTGATCCTGATTGCAATTAGTATTTTGCCTCAATTGGATTAAATAACGTTTTGTCCGTGGTGATTTAGACTTCACACAGAATGTGTTTTTGAATTCCACTGCAGTTTTCCATTAATGTAAACATGCGCTAGACATATGTTTGACCATTGCACTCGCATCTCGCGTCTTTTGTAGCATTTCACGCGTGTGATGCTGCATTCTAAAAATGTGGCACTCAAAGAAGTTTTACTCTTTAAAAATATGTCACTAGACCTTGCATTTTTGTCATTGCTGCTTTTCATGTTTTTAAATGTAAAATCGCATTCTGAGTGAATGGGGCTTATGGCGTCGTGGAAGACATTCTTTGATGTTTACTGTTGCTATTTTTACAAGCGAAAATGGAAAAGCTTGACTTTCCATTATTCTTATTTGGTCTGCATCTGTTGTTGCTTAAACAGGGCAATTCAAGAGTCACACCTGGCATTCAGTACAATTGCCAGTCCCAAACACTGACTGTCAGAACATGCTCTGTAGATTGAGATCCTGTAAGACAAACTTCTGCGTTTTTTCTTTTCTTTTGTATGATCTAACACATCACAACCAAATGTCAGTCTGTAACTCCCCCTGAAACTGCATTTTTCTCGAGGTGTGGGAAGACGTGAGATCTTTCATGTCCTGTCATCTTTCAGGAATGAGAAGACACGGTGGCATACTGGCACCTGATGCAACACTTCTATATTTGGCCATAGTCTATCATGTTTGCGATGCTGTACTGTATGTGCTCCTCCAGGTGTCCCTGCCGTGATGGGCCACCTGCTGCTGGTCATTGTCAGGGGGCAGAAGGTGTGTCGTGACCACATCCTTCACAAGCACTCACAGTGGGAGTGGTGCAGATGATTGATGAACTAATTGTCTCGGTAAAACATCAAGTTAGATGTCAGCAATAGTCCTTGGATTGTTTCTGTCCTTGCTAGCAAAATAGACGAAACAGCTGAAACGGAAGTGAGAGACTAGGAAAAGTAGGAATAATAATTAACTACATTTTTCACCCCTCTCTGTGAAGAAAGCCCAGTGTTTGCAGTGTTGCCATGGAGATCTGGAAGGGTTTGGTGCACGGGTGTGAGTCTGACTGCTATCTTAAACTAATGACAGAGCACAATTCCACTTACCAGCTTGGAATAAAAAAGACCATCATTTAGAGCAATAATGTACATAAAACAAAAAGGAAAAGGAGGAATGTGACTAAAATTGGACTTTTAACCTTATTTATTTAACCAAGGGAGTTTATTTATTATTGTTAATAATATAGCTTGTTTTTTTATGGCTGGATAAAAATGTGGATACTGAGCCAACAAAACAATGCTTGAACAGTTTCTGCAGCCTGCTTGTTATTAAAAACAAACAAAAAAAACTTTAAAAGAGGATTTTAGAAAGCTCAGGTGTGTATCTGAGCAGTTTTTGATACTCATTACATTTCATCATTTTTGGCATTTTTAAACCACAGATTTTATATGAAATGAGGGAAATGTGTACACTGGTAAAATGTTTCATTTATATATAAAAATAGCAGCTTTGGTTGCCATAACCTTACCATAAATTGACAATTTTATTACATATTGTAATTTTGGTCACTGTATGTTTTATAGATAATTTTAGCAGTAGTTTTTCATAAAAAGTTAATGTCTATTGTAAATACATTTTCTTTATACATTTTCATTAAATAATTATAAGGGAATGCAGGTTTCGTCTGGCTTTTCGACTGAGCCTGGTTTCTCCCAAGGTTTTTTCACCATTTCTGTCACCGATGGAGTTTTGGTTCCTTGCCACTGTCACCTTTGGCTTGCTTAGTTGGGGACTCTTGACTGATTACAAAGACACAATTGAAAGTGAGCTGAACTGGATAATGTCATCACTGAATCATCACTGAATTACTCTTTGTTATTGTCCTCTTGCATTACTGACATATATGATATTTTCCTGTTTTGACACTGTAAAGCTGCCTTGACAAAATCAGTATTGTATAAAGCACCATACAAATAAAGGTGACTTGCTTGACTTGAATTCATCTGCTTATAACATTTTTTTATTTTTTTTACAATATTTTACATTAAAATCACACATATTGTCTAGTTAAAAGTGTAATTTCTTTAGCATTAATTGTAAGATAATTTTTCAGTGAATGTTTTGTCTTAAAAATAATTGTCACCTAATTTTAAGATAATGAATTTTCTTCTAAGAAAGGGCATTTTACAGTAAAATTACATATATTCTATTAGTACAAAATATAAGTTTTCATTCTATATTGAGAAGAAACTTACAATTTATAGATTTTACTGTAACATTTTTGCGCTCTTTTTTTGCTATTGAGATTAATATTTTTTAAACTGTGTATTTTCTTATCATATTCATCTCTGTGAGAGTCCAAACGGGAGCGCGAGAGAACGAGAACAGATGATGTTACCCAGCAGCCCCCTCAGACATACTTAAACGCGCTTCTTGTTTTCTTGGCACCTACACTGCCCCATCCAATCTATAACCGATCCATCTGCCAAGCAGAAACCGTGGTCGCGAAAATTAATTGTTGTGCAGAACATTTAAGGAGGGAGGGATGCATTCCAATTCTGTTTAAACAGTGAAAAAAATATTTTGAAGAATGAAATAAAAATAATAATTATCAGGCATAGTAAAAAGCCAGCATGGAAAATTCAGAAATGAGGAGAGGTGGAACTGTGCCAATAGTTGGACAAGGCGTGATTGTAGGGTGGGACGAGAGACAATGAGAGAAACTAGAGGAGAGAGAGATGTGGTACAAACTGTTATCAACCTTTTAGAATGTTACACCAAGCGGCACAAGCCACTGTGGGCCAATGCCAATTATATGTCCACACAGTTTATTTAGTGTGTGCCTGTAGACAGTGCTGTTACTCTCCTGGGCCCTCACTCCTGCTGTGCCCTCAAAGACCTATGTCCTGATCAGGTCCACGATGTGTTCGGCTCTTAATGAGCTTAAAGTCAAGGGTCTTGGTCTTGGACCTGACAGAAAGTGACAGAGTCGCGCTCCCAACACCCCATCATGGTCAGAACACCATAACCTCTGTTTAACCGACCTTATAATGCATTTTAAACGCCTGAGGGTCAAATGTCAAGTAAATAACACAAGGATGCAGTATCTGTGGTGCTGGGGATGCTTGGTGAGCAAAGGTAAACTTTTGCCATCTGACTGCTCTTCCTCTGTCCTTCCTGTTTGTCTTTGTAAGTCTCCTCCCACACGCTCAGAGCTGCAGGTGCTATTTTTCCACACAGGATTTGGCACAGTATAGTAGGCTATTTGTCTAAATTCAGTGACTGCTGGAATATTGCCTTCCTTATTTGTTTGACATTGTGATAAAGCAGGGCTGGATCAGCAAGGACCAAGGGGCTCAAATAGACTCCCAAAACCACTAAATGGCAAAAAATCTATTTCTTTGACAAGCATTATAGTCATGTAGATAATAAAACTCTGAAAATCTGTATCATATTATCCTATAATCTAACTAGTGAATACCAAAGGATTTCATGTAACGTTTCCCAATTTGATAAAGCAACACATCTTAATTCAAGTTTTTTTTTTTTTGTACAATAGTACAGCAAAACCAAAAGGATTTTTCAAGTGCAACAATTCAAATCTTTGTCCGAGATTAATTCTGTTTTGATTCGTACATATTTATGTATACTCTCAATGTCCTGTAGGATAATACGGATTATAGCGAGCTTTAAAAAAGTGGAAGTCAAAAACAATCTTTCATTTTCTGTGTCTGTCATTATTTCAGTATTTGTTTATTCACATTTACATGAGTCAGTTTCAAATGGCATTTTCTTTCAATCTGGGCTGCAAACCAGCCTGAACAGTTGGCATGTTCTGAAAATGACCTTGATATACGCTTTCTCCTTGTCACTCAGAAAGCTATTAGTCGCAAACTCAGACTAAAGAAGATAATTTCACATTTACAATGCACTGATATGTCATCTTCAGACATATATAAAAACAATATTTTTTACCATGTAAGGACTGAGTGGTGAAGAAACGCTACTGTTAATGCAGGATTTCAGTCATGTACACTGTGTATACGATTGATTTGATATGATGAACTTACTTTAATTTATATAAGAAGCATTACATTGATCAAAGGTTACAGTAAAGATATTTAATATTACAAAAGACTTCTATTCATCAAAGAATCATGAAAAAATATATATGATGGTTTCTTCAAACTGTTTTCAACACTGATAAATATACAAAATGTTTCTTGAGCACCACATTGGCAGGGTTTGAAATTAACGGGCGGGTTACTTGTCGTAAGTTATGTTCACTCATTAATTTCTTTGGGAAGTTCATGCAAGCCAAATCTGCGGCGGTTTAGCGCAAATACTGAACTTGTGAGACATCATGACATTATCGAGTATATTGCAAAAACCAAACAAAACACACCTAAGTTACAAAGTGCACGCATACGCGACGTGATGTAGTCTGGTTAGACTAACTTTGTGCTGTGCGCATTTAGAGTGCATTCTTTCATTGCATGATTCAGTCTGTTAATATGCATTACGAATGATCACATAATTCAAGATAAGGGGGTTGGAAAATGTATATATTTATATCAATTCATATAGTTAATATCACACGAAGAGTGCCGTTTTAAAAAAAAAAATCAGCATGGTTACAAATGTGATATTGATTTTATACAACAGTTCAATAAACAATAAGTTAATATCAAGAGACTTACGTTTTAGACACCATATTGGCTGTTTTTGCGTTATTTCGCCAACAGAAAACATTCCAAACACAGCGCTGTTTTGCGTCTCTTGAATGAATCAACCGTTTAAATGATTCGGTTCATTCGTAATGACTCACTTAACAGTGACTTGCTGCCAATTACTGGCGGATTTAATTTCACATTTAAAGTATCTTTTAATTTTTAAAATAATTTAAATATCACTATTCAACATTTCATGTTTAAAATATCAAAACATTATTTATGCATTTGTAACTGCAGGTTAAAGCATCCAATGTCCCTCTAAGCTGCATTAACATGTGTAAATACATCTGAATGCCACTTCATATTCAATTTCTGCAAAGATGAATTTTATTGATACTGATTTCATTTGTTTAGTAACAGCCTAAATGTAGTATTGTTATAATTGCCTGATTAAATGTAAGAATTTGACTCAAAAGATGATGCACACTTTTAGTAAAAAATGGATTTATAAAGGTAAAAATGCCCATAAAAGGTAAAAATCAATCTAAACTTATTGGAAAAGATTAATTTCTATAACTGCTGTGAACTGACCACACAGAATATGAAGAATATCAAAAACCTTAGGAGTCAGCTGTCCACGGTATCCTTAAGATATCAGCACAATAACACACTCAGCAAAATATTGTCTAATTATCTTTATCAATAAAATCCCAGAAAATATTGAGATATTATTTTTTGTCAATATCGCACACCCTTAGTACCGACACAAAATGATTTGCAACAGTCGCTTTGTCATGTAGACAGCCTCAAGCTGTTGGTTTATTTCAGGGTTTTTTTGGCTGGTAGAAGTTATGAATGGCCGGTAACTTAAAAATTTAGTAGCCAAACTGGCTGGTGAGTAAAAAAGTTAATTTCAATCCCTGCACATTGGTATATTAGAATGATTTCTGAAGGATCATGTGTAGGGGTATGCCGGTATCAAATTCTCATGTTGCGATTAATTGCTAATGCTTTTATTACGGTATGCGGTATTATCACGATATTTAAATTTTGTTTAAAAAAAAAGTGGTCATAATACAGTATAACAGGTTTAATAACTTTTTTTCTTATAACAAAAATAACTGAACATTTAAATGCAATAAAGCAATACAGAAAAATGTATAAAGTTAAAAGTTTTACACAGATTAAAGTGCAAAAGAACTATAAAGACCAATAGGTATCACTTTACAATAAGACCTCATTAGTTAACCTTAGTTAATGCATTAACATTCACAATGAGCAATAGCTACATTTGCTACAGAAGTTATTAATCTTTGTTAAAAAAATACAAGTCTTAGTTCATGTTAGCTCATTAAATAACACAGTTGCAACT
>NW_015549582.1:1481519-1487125 GCF_001515605.1 Sinocyclocheilus anshuiensis
CATGTGACACTGAAGACTGGAGTAATGATGCGGAAAATTCAGCTTTGCGATCACAGGAATAAATTTTCATTTTAAATTGTACAATATTTCATAATAATAATGTTTTACTGTATTTTTGATCAAATATATGCAGCCTCGGTGAGCAAAAGAGACTTCTTTCATAAACATTAAAAAAATCTTACTGACCCTAAACTTTTGAATGGTGGTATTTGAGTAGAGATACAGTGTGGAGATTGAGATTGAATTGGGGTCTGAGCTGGTTTTGTGGATGGAGACCCCCAGACTACTTACTAATCCTCTTTTGCGGTATTACCAAGTCTTACTGCAAATAATTCTGCTACCCTTCTGGGTCAATGTCTCACATTGTTTATCCTAGTCTGGTCAGTCTGTCTGTCTCATGAGTTAATGGTGGCAGTTAATCAATTACTGTGTTTCATGCATCTAATGAAATCTGTGAGACTTGTCTGTGTCCCAAGCAAAACCTTAAGAGGGTAATGAGACTGTATTACTGTGAGACTACATGTTGCCTGAGTTGGCCTTTTATTCCTTGTTAAGGATAAGCTACAGAAGGAACACGGAGACCTGAGCACAGCTGGGTTCACAAGGTTTAAAAAGAAGATACAGGCTCAGGCCTAAAACATAGTGAGCTGCCTACATAAACAGCATTTTCAGACATAAGTGTGCTCTTATTTGTCTCAAACTGTAGGTAGCGAATTGTATGTAATTTTGAGTCTGCATTGTAAGGATAAAGCAATTGCACTATATGCACTGCAAGTGGGGATGTTTTAAATTTAGTAACAGCATACATTTACACATTTATAATCTATCTGAATGTGATCTGGAACAGAAAATTAACATTTACATTTTAGGTTAGCCTATCCAAAAAGCTAAGCTAAATATTTACAAATTTGGATGGAGCTGAGGGAAACATACATGTTTATTCATGCTCAGAGGCGCTTAGGAAAGAGTCCCAGATTTTTAAGGATCACATATTTCACTCAGCGTTCATGTGCACTGCATATCCATGTACTTATTGGTTTATTGATTTTGTAACTTAGAATTAGCTATGTGCATTATCTCTTTGCAAGGGCGTTATTTGCGAGAGTGCCTGTTAAAGAAGTCGCCGACTATGAAAAGCATCTCAAATCAGGCGTTAATGTTTCCTTTAGGTTAGCTTTAGCTTAATGTATATGTAGACAGCTGCCTATATAGGAAGTAGACAGCAAGTGAGCTCATAGGATTTGTAGACACAGCCATTCTAACTACATGAGAATTCTGAGAAGTTTGGAGTACAAGAAAAGCCTTGTGGTTGTTTGTGTCCAACATGTAAAAGCAATTATTTCAAAGAGAGCAAAAGTCTGTGGTGATAAAGGAACAACAAGCCGACATTGCTTGTTTATAATGGTTGTGTGCTTCTTTTATGGTAGACGACAGTAAATTAGTTTTTTATTATCATTTATTTTTAGCTTTATAAAATAGTTTCTTTATTTTCATTTAACAATGCTTTATATTAGCATAATCTTGTTGAGAACAACTGCGACAAAAGGTGACGTCCGAAGAGGCTGGTCATTTTTAATCACAAATTTAAAATGATAGTAAAGAAAAGCTAAAGCACTTTCTAAATGTTAACAGGTACTTTGTTAGGTAAGAACACACATTCATTTATCTGAACACTTTATACTCAATTGCAAGTCAGCAGATCACTCTGTGTCCTGTGCTGTTTTCCAGATGTGTTTTGGCTATAGAAATGCATTATTTACTGCTGTAAAATGCCATGACTGGCAGATGTTTTACAGACATGGTTTGCAGGCATGATTAATTAATGTCAGATTTGTTGTTGATTATTTTCACAATTGATTTTTCACAAGTTTATAGTTGGTGCAGCCCTACTTTCTTGTGTTTGATATTTCAACATATAATCGCTATTTGTTTAGTCCAGCGAAGCCTTCAGTATGGATCTGTCAGCATTTATATGTTCCATTGAAAGCATCTGAGCACTTTAGACTGAAATATTGATGGGAACGACATTCACTACAAAGCAATAGAGCGCTGCCAGACAGAATTTGAAGTTTATGAACAAAAATGGAAAAAAGGGAATATCAAACTGAAAGCGAAGGAGTACTTTCAAAGAGAAATGTTCCGACCACAATGACAGTGGTTGGTTGTGAATAACTCCGATGGTCAGTCTGTTGGGTTGCTTTCAGGACACGTTAAATCCCTGTAAGCCCATGTTTAACTCTCTGAAGGATTCCTGTAATAAAGTAATTGGTCACAATATGGTAGAGCGCTATCAGCTTGATAAGTCGCAAGATTGTCCCTCTCTACTGGTATAAAATTTGATCCAAGATTTGTCAGAGATTTATCCTGTTTGTAGTCAGTGGTGATGTATTATGGGAAGTTAAAAGCCTCCCAGACCGTGCCGGGTAAGTTTAAGCACCTTTGAAGGTCATGGTTTTGATCCCTGTGCCTGATTGACTCAGATCAAAGCCTGCCATGAGGAGGCCACAAGGACCAGAGACCTTCTGCTGACTGAGCAAAAACTGTCTTCCTCTCAAAGAATATTTTAAAGCAAAAAGGACATGTTTGGGCGATGCACTATATCGGTGCCATATTGGTCAATATTAGTGTTTTTTTTTTTTTTTTACAACTTTTTCGGTAGTGGTTGATATTGGATATTTATTTGTTTTTACATGTAGATTACCTTTGCCCAATGTTATTTTAGTATTATTTATACTATTTTAATATTTTAATTAAATAGTTTTAGCTTTAGAAATTGTAGTATTTCAACTTAAATTTATTTGAGTTAGCTGCCAACAGAACATTTCTAATTCTAAATAACCTAATATTTATATTTTATTTCAGCTTTATTTCAGTTAACTTTTCAGTCAATTTTTTTAATTGTTTGTTCACTGCTTTGCTGTCATCTAATACCCAATTACATTTACATTTACATTTAGTCATTTTGCAGACGCTTTTATCCAAAGCGACTTACAATTGGGGAATACACAAAACATAATTAGAAACTGTGAAATCTTTTAAAACACTAATAATTTAATAAGTGAGCTAAGTGAGTGAAGTGACATGTGGCCAAGTATAGTGACCCATACTCGGAATTAGTGCTCTGCATTTATCCCATCCAAAGTGCACACACACAGCAGTGAACACACACACCGTGAACACACACCCAGAGCAGTGGGCAGCCATTTATGCTGCGGCACCCGGGGAGCAGTTGGGGGTTCAGTGCCTTGCTCAAGGGCACCTCAGTTGTGGTATTGAAGGTGGAAGAGAGCGCTGTACATTCACTCCCCCCACATACAATCCCTGCCGGTACGAGACTCGAACCCGCAACCTTTGGGTTACGAGTCCAACTCTCTAACCATTAGGCCACGACTTCCCCAGTAGTCATGACCTAATGACTTCCCCCAATAACTCTGTTAAATATAATCTTTAGCAAACCTCAAAATAAATGTCCATTTTCTGTACTGTACATTATTATAATTTGATGTATAAATTCACTTAAAATTATTATATTAAGTTTTTATTATTACATTTTTTTAGACAAAATAGAATTTTGAAGCTGGCCATTTATCGTTTTTTTTTTTTTTTTTTTTCTGGGGCCATAAAAATCTACTTATTTTTGCATTAATGCATCCCTTATATGCTTTTACTTTAGCACCAAAAATATTTTTGGCTCTGTTTTTGAGTTGCCACTTAATGTCCAAGTTTGGCTCCTGAGGCAAAAATGCTGTTCTAATGCTTCATTGTTATACAGCCTTTATTTAAGTCAAAGGGGGATGACACACTCACAATATAATTTTCTAATATTGATGGTATCTATCTATCATCTTCATATTACCTGTCTTTCTGTGTCAGTTCTAAAGATAAATATCTGGCACCTTTGCCTCTTATTTAGTGATTCTCCATTTCTAAATCTGCCTGCTTGAGGTTATTCTTGCCACATATCTCTTCGCCATATCTCCTATACCTGTCCTCTTTCCACCCACACACCCATCTTCTATATCCCACAAAGCACTGCAGCGCTGCCCTCTGAAGTAATGTGGTGACAAGCCCAAGACTCTCCAAGGAGTACTGACACGCTGCTGAATACCGCATGGTGTCATGTTGTCAAGCGTTCACAAAGAAATATGCGAGATGAAACGATTGTCTGTGATGCCTGTGTGCTGTGTTGGCTGTTTCAGGTAAATCGTCTGTCCTGCCATCTCAGTGAGTCTGCTGCCTGGCCTTCAACTACTTCTAGGGAAAAACTAATCCAAAAAGTCGTATTTTCAGGAAAAAGAGAGTGTTTGAAGAGCGTTCTGTGAAATGTTGTGCGTGTTTGGTGGTTGGGTCCGGGGGCGGCGTTTCCGTATGGCAGTCGCCATACCCTAGCCTCCCCTGCCATACCCCGGTTGTTCGTTGCCATACCCTAGACGCATGGTGCAACGCGATCGAGAACGGAGAACGAACAGAACATCTCTGCAATCTCTGCCATGCCCTAGAGTTTTCTGAAACACCACCACTGCTTGGGTATCTCAGGTGTCTCTCTTTACCTCACTTAACTCTTGAGTGACAGGCTTCCTTTTCAGGAGTGCAAGTCAAACTCCATCTGACGCCACCTTTTAAGACGTCTTAAGCAAATGAGGCAATGAGTGGCATGACTGCAGTAATCCTTCTATTTTAAGTTCAGTTTCCACTGAAATAAGTCAGAATTACACTGCAGTAGTGGATGCAGTAGATCACTTTTGTTTATCTTTATTATGGAAAAGGGCAAATAGGGCGTTAAGACCAAGCGGAATTCTCTGCCGGCTGCTCCCGCTTCACAGCGAGCGGGACCTGCGCTAACTCCACCCTTCACCATCCGCTTTTTTATTTTACAAAACCAGTTTGGGCGAATGCAAACAACTTATTGTTCATGAGCCCAACATCCAGCACGGCAGGAAAACATTTAATCTACCTGAGGGAAGACATCTTTCATTGGAAGTTAATGCTGTTAAATAGAGAGGGGAAAAAATGCATTACAAAAAAATAAATAAATACTTCTTGCATAGGCTATTCTTAAACTTGGACCTCATTATTGAAGTAAAAATCCAAGCACCAGAAGCAGCCCACACTCTCTTAAGTTTTCTTTAATTGAAAAATATGCATTTTCATTCATTCAAAGACTATAGTTGCAATAATATTTTAGATCAAAACTTTTAAGTGCTATTGTTTAAAAAAAAAATGCTTGATTGACTGACATTTCATAGACCTTCAGTTGTTACATTTTCAAATTTCATGCCATTTGTAATTTCACAGTATTTTCACCACCTCAATTACACGTGTGAAGTCACAATTCTATAATGGTACAATTTACTCAGGCCGATGACATTTTTTGTATGACATTTAAAATTATTTTTAGAATAATTGTACATAAATAGGTTAAGCAAAACAATTGTGATTATTTCTGAGAACTTTTTAACTGCAGGCAGACTTAGGCCTACATATTCAGATGAGTCATCGTTGAAACAGATCAGTTTTGTTGAGTGCGCTCGCGTTCGCTGAATGAATTCCAGACTCTTGCAAATTCTCTCATCATAAACAACAAAGTGCAGATGTACGTACAATGT
>NW_015549582.1:1487174-1488494 GCF_001515605.1 Sinocyclocheilus anshuiensis
CCTCAATTACACGTGTGAAGTCACAATTCTATAATGGTACAATTTACTCAGGCCGATGACATTTTTTGTATGACATTTAAAATTATTTTTAGAATAATTGTACATAAATAGGTTAAGCAAAACAATTGTGATTATTTCTGAGAACTTTTTAACTGCAGGCAGTTAGGCCTACATTATGGTACAGTACAAATATCTGGAACGTCCCTTATGCTGTCCCTTATTTTCTTAAAGAATAAACACTATTTTCTTAAAGAATAAGATAAAGAATCACAATTGTCCCTTATTTTCCATTTCTTATATTAATTGGCAATGATGACGTAATTATCTTTTGACTCACCTGACAGCGGAACCTTGCTAAAAAAAAAAAAAAACGGGGGAGATATGCGAGCAAAAAATAATAGATAAAAAATGCATAATAGAAAGCGCAAAGGTGGCACTGAAAAGGCCAGTAAAAAAAAACAAAAAAAAACAAAGTGGGCCGGTCAAAGGCATGAAACTCCAGAGCTGAAAATGAGTCCCACTCCGGCCCTGGTTTCATCACAATTTCACCATCCAGTTAGGCACATCAACCATAACTCCATAGGCGGAGCATGTGTAAGGCTGGGGAAGGTTTAGCCTTCCCCTGGCCACGGGGACTTAGGGCAAAAATGCCACTAAATTGGACAAAAATGCCCCTGCACAAACAAATTAAATCTATTACGTCTGTTGCTAACAAAGTGAATATCAATAGACAGTGTCGATTGCGGCATTAAATTAAGATTTGCTCATGTTGCACCGTATTTCATTTTAGCCGTTTTTACAGTGTTGCGCATTTTAACCAATCACACACAATTCTGTTGAGCTTAGGAATGCAATGGCCCATCAGAGGCATTCAGATGAGTCATCGTTGAAACAGATCAGTTTTGTTGAGTGCGCTCGCGTTCGCTGAATGAATTCCAGACTCTTGCAAATTCTCTCATCATAAACAACAAAGTGCAGATGTACGTACAATGTAAGTAAGATATTCATTTCACAGTGTATACAGCTTCAGTAGTGATTATAACAATAGTTTTGTTTTTTTGAGAGTGCTTAAACTCGCAATAGATCAATGTTAGTGATAATGTCACTTTATATATATTATTTATTCGCTGTTTGAATAACAGTGGAAAGGAAACCAATAAAGTATTGATAAATCAATACTATAATATAAAAGTACTAAAACAGCACTAAAATAAATAAATAAGGTCACACTTTAAGGTCCTCACTATTAACTAACTTTTAACTGCAACTTTTGCCTCAATAAACTCCTAATTTGCTGCTTATAAATAGTAAGGTAGGTCT
>NW_015549582.1:1488565-1497634 GCF_001515605.1 Sinocyclocheilus anshuiensis
AGGAAACGTTATATAATTATCAATTTCTAACGTTTTTATTAAATTGTAATCACGTTAAATACAAATTCAGTCGCATTAAACATTTTTTTAGCCTACATGACACCCATGTCTGGTTCTTGCCTAAAAAGACGGGTTTATGATGTTTAATACATTTAGCTGCTTTTAGCCTTACTCTGGAGTTGGTTCACCCTCCGCTTATGCATAACTCCTTCAAAAACGGCCAGAAACCTTGGAGCTATGATTGATGATCAGCTGACTTTCTCAGACCACATTGCTAAAACTGCCCGGTCCTACAGATTTGCTTTATACAACATTAGGAAGATCAGGCCCTTTCTTTCAGAACATGCAACACAACTCCTTGTTCAAGCTCTTGTTCTATCATGTCATTAAATGCCCCTGGAAACAACTATTCATTATAACTGCTCTTTCACAGATAGATTCAAGGATTTATTTTAGGGGTGGAACGGTTCGCGGAAAAAAATCGAACCGTACAGTTCTCCACACACGGTTCGGCACGCGCTAACGCGGTTCAACTTAAATCTGACAAAGCATCTGTAATATGGTTTGCTATAAATAACAAGTAAAACAGACAGGGTTCGGCTAATATATGTTTCTGTTGATAGATGCACATTCTGGCTTCCCAATACATTACTACAACAGCGATGAAAAAAAAAAAAAAAAAAAACGTGGACAAAAGCTCGTGCGCGCAGTGAGAAGATTTGTGCGTGCGTTCATCCGAAGCGCGCAAACCCGCGCCTCAGAACACGAGCAAATATTAAGCTCTCTCTGAAGTATTGTGTTTAAATGGACAAATTCACACAAAAATTATGTCAAAATGCCCGTCTTGGTAAGTATCCTATAGCAGACATAGCCGGCTGAACGTACTGTATCAGTGCACTGGATCAGTGCAAGTGCATTCTCTTAAAGTGATAGCACTTTCTTAATAGTAATCAAACAGCAACAACAAAGAAATCACTCACTGCTCTTGATTGAATAGCTTTTGTAACTTTTATAATGATTAATATTTAATTTATACAGTCAAATATGCAATGCTGTTTTACATTTCATTACTTTATTCAATTTCTAAAAAAAAAACTAATGTTAGACCTACCTAAAAAAAACTGAATTTTTTCAGTAAACATCTTTACTCTATTGTATTTATTTGAGCTGTTGCTTGTTGTTAGATAGATTATTCTTATTTTCTTTATTTTTATTTGACAGTATAGTTTTTGCCTAAACACAGCACATACCGAACCGTACCAAAACGGTGACTCTAAAACAGTGATACAAACCGAACCGTGAGGAAGTTGAACCGTTCCACCCCTAGCATTAATGTTTACCTACAAAACCACCACTGGCTCTGCACCCCTTTACCTAAATTCATTACTTCAGACTTATGTGCCCTCTAGATGCTTGAATTCTGCAAGTGAACGTCACTTTATTGTGCCATCCCAAAGAGGCACAAAATCATTTTCTCTGACTTTTAAATTTAATGTTCCCTCCTGGTGGAATGACATGAGTCCTTAGCCATCTTCAAGAATCGGCTAAAAACACATCTCTTCCGTCTTTATTTGACCCTCTAACTCTAGCACTCTCTATTCTAATTATGTTCTTTATAAAACAATTTTTTTTTAAACTTGCCCCTTTTAGACTTTCACTCTATTTATTTACTAACCTTGCTACGTGTACTGCATTAAGCTAACTGAGACTTGTTATAGCACTTGCATATCATTGCTCTTTTGTTGATTTTGATTGATTCCATTGTCCTCATTTGTAAGTCGCTTTGGATAAAAGCGTCTGCTAAATGTCTAAATGTAAATGTAAATGTGTAACCAAAAAGCAGACACAGGAATATTAAGTGATATTAAGCTTTATACATATATTAAGTTATACACAGGCATAATAATTAATATTAGTAATGTCTATGGTATCATGGTATTCTGGTATTTAAAAAAAAGTGCCATAATTTACTACAGAAAAATTACTACATGAAGCAGTATACTACAGTATATCATAATTGTACTAATTTCAGTACTTGACACAGAAGACAAAGTGCTGCAATTCAGCAAAAGCATGACAAATCTTTTGTAATATTATAAATGATTTTACTGTCACTTTTGATCAATTTAATGCATGCTTGCTGAATAAAACAGACAGACTTTTCAACGGTTGTGTATCTTGAATTGTTTTTACAAACATTACTGAGTAGACCATCAGACAACTGAGATTAGTCATGAATCACTGACATTGAAATATTGCCAGCCCTCATTTCATTTCATTTCATTTCATCAGTCACTCAAGGCTGTTTATATGCATCTTAATATATTGAGTATTCCCACTTTTCTAAATTCTCTTAAAAACATACAATGCCCAAAATGCATGCTTTACTTACAGAAAGTGTGACATTTATAAAGAAGCCAAAGAGACTGAGAGCAATATTTCAAACCCTCTCTTAGACTTTAACACAATGTGCATGTTATCTTATAAGACGTTTATCATTGAATATCTCATAATGCTCCATTCTCAGTGGAAATGAACATGAGGCAGTTACAGCAGGCTTTTCCCGCCAAGTTTCACTCCACTAGCTGGCGCAGATGATGTCTAATGTGTTCTTCATGGTGCAGCACCATGCGGAAAGAGTCCATTAGCGGGGCACCACACCGGAACATCCTTGCTATGTCAGCTTGACGGGGAGGGCAGGACACTTCTAAAGCAAACCAATCTGAAAGGCATTACCCATGATCCCTGTGTGACCACAGAAGGAACGAGGTTCGTACGGTAAATCTGCTCAGTGGCATCAGGCCACATAAGTATTTGGCGCCAAACAGAGCCACTTTTAATAGCAGTTGCCTTTTCGAGCACGACTAGCTGGCCCCTTTACACACCCAAATGTAATTAAAGGGCTGATCTGAGATCAGTATGAAAGGTAAGCTGAGCCACTCCAGGCATCCTGATGTGTGTGCGTCAGCTGAATCATCACCTGCTGCGGCTGCTCATCGCTGTTCACAAAGGGCTTAGAAGCAGAAAATAGCAGATAGGTCATCAGACAGGAAGGATTTTAATAACAATGTGTTGCTTAATCAGATATGATCGGCTCTTCTCTGACACTCGTGACTGATGTTACACTCTGTAGTAGTCACTGAGAGATTATTGCAGGACAACAATGGCTTACAACAAGAGTTATATTTAATACAAGAACAAAACAAACTGTACCATTGAAAAGAATGAATACAATATGATATGTTCTCTGCAAAATGACTGTAAAACTACTTTGAAAGACAATAGTCCTGTTTCCAAAACTGTTGCTAGGCAAGCAACAGTACTTGTCCACTTTTTCAGTATTTTTCGCAATGGGATTAAAAAAAATCTTAATGTAAGAGTTATAAGGCATGAGCCAAAACTACCAGCTAAAAACTTTGATTTGAAGCAAAAACGTTATGTGAAAATCAGACAAAGTTACAAGACTGTATACTTAACCGCTCTAACGACGGAAAGAACTACAATCCCATGAAGCATTGCAAATGGCATAATTGAATTTAAAGTGACAGAAATACAGAAACATCTACACAAATATTTAAGTAATTTGTCTCTTGAAACTATTACGTCATTCAAATTGCTTTACGGGAGTGGACAGGCACTAAAGAGTCCTTTTGACACAATTAGCTTGTTTCAATTCTCTCATTGCTGGGAGAAACTTTTCTCTGCAGAATCATGGGTAATGTAGTTTTCCATCAGGAATTCCGCTCTTTAAAGGGATAGTTCACCCAAAAATTTTAATTAGCCCATTATTTACTCACCCTCAAGCCATCCTAGGCGTATATGGATTTGTCTGAAAGAAGAAAGTCATATATACCTAGGATGCCTTGAGGGTGAATAATTCATGGGCTAATTTTCATTTTTGGGTGAACTATCCCTTTAACAATCATTTAAACAGAAGTTGAAATAATGCGGATTGAAAAAGGAGCAACCATCAATTAACAACCTCGTAGCTCACGTTAGGTCTGTCATTAAGGGAAAATAAATTTGCGTCAAAAATCGAAACCACTATTGAGAAAACGAATGGGATTTTTACTTCTAGAACCCGACTGTTGTTGAAGTTTGCCGTTAGCATGTTGTTAAGATAATGGCACAACATTTAATCAGCATTATAATACATAGTGTGTACAAATGTTGGGTAAAATAATCAATATTAATCACATTAAATGTTTATGTTTGATATGTTTCTCTAGCCTAGTCCGCCATTTTGGATTTTTAACTTTACTGAGCTCCTTGCAGTACATGCTCTGTGTGAAGCATATATGCAATACTGCTTTAGGATAATAAATAATGCATAATGAACTTGTCTACCTTTTGAAATAGCCTTGGAGTACATCAATGCTGTGAAAATGTTTCCTCAGTAGGCAGCTCTCTACATTTTGGAACAGAGCAAATGTTTATGGGCAACTTGTTTACAAAACCTAGCTTGTTGCAGGAGTGTTTAAATGGCATCTGTGCAGCACCGGGGGGCTAAAAAGAACATTTTCTAACATTTGGATGCTCATATTTGGTTCAGCTGGGAATTTTCCATTCCGTCCCCACTGTTGTGCTTGTTCTATTCTGTAAATTATCAGGAGTGCGTTTAAGATCTTTCAAAACAAAACCTTTGCTGGTGATGTAATGATTTACTTATTCTGCAGAACTCTGCGGCCCTCTTCCTCGTCGAGACCTGGACATTACTTTTAGTCATTCAGTGAAAGGAAAAAATAGAAGTAACCAAGACAACCGTGAATTCCATCCACAGGCAGTAGTAGGCAGTTGGCAGTGTGATCACCTTCAAATAATTTTCGCAGGGAATGAAGAAATACATCGTTCTTATTACATCACATTATATATTTGCAACAGGGGCGTTGATGAAATTTGTGGGGTGCAACACAAACATTTTTGGGGTGGCCATTAACTACGAGGCCTAGGAAGTGTTTCCTGCTGTTCTATAGAAAAATGGTTGTGTAAAAAGTAATTACATCAATTATGAATCCAGCAAGGAACATGTATTGCTCTCTGTCTCTCAAGTGATATTTGACAAAATGAGGCGGAACCTCCCCCTGTGCGCTTCATATTTGGCTAATATGTATGTGACACTGGACTCTGCATATTTGTTTGACTCTTGACCACGGATGAGGGATGAAGGAGACATGTGGCTAATGGACAATAAAAAAGGGCAGAAAAATATGATTTGGGCCATTGGTCTGCTGATTAGAAGACTGTTTTAAAAAGAGTGATTACACTCACAGAGTACGCAGTTAATTAAAGTGAACTTGGCAGAACGTTGGTGTTGTGGAGAGGACGAGATTCTCAAAGAGGAAAGGACACCCGGCTATGTACTGAGGTTTTATGCCCCTGGCTTTTCATAGAGCTCCCTGATCAATGCCAATCCCCTCATGAGGTGGGGCACCTGGAATCTCTTAACATAATTGATTTCCACCTGTTGTTATCACATTTTAGTGGATTCAACAACCTCTGACCAAGATATTGACAGTTATAGAAAAGTGGTAGAAGTATTTTAAAAATATATAGTTTTATACTTTTGGCATGATTTAACAGTCAAAATCTTTTATGGTCACAATACAAATTGAATTTATTTATCTCTTTGTTTAAAACAGTTTTACATGTAATAATTCATAGATTTTTCAATTTTCATATTTTATTATTGGAAGTCTAGGTTTGGAACAAGAGTCAAACAAAAAAAGGCATTTGCTATATAAAATAAAATAAAATAATACACTACTGTTCAAAGTTTGAGGTTGTTGTTTTTTTTTTTATGTTTTTGAAAGTCTCTTCACACCAATACTGCATTTATTTGATTAAAAATACAGTAAAAACTGTAATATTGTAAAACATTATTGCAATTATTATTATATAAAAATTTAATTTATTAATGTAATGACAAAGGTAATTTTTTAGAAGCCATTACTCCCGTCTTCAGTGTTACATGATCAGTCAGAAATCATTCGAATATGCTGATTTGGTTCTTAAGAAACATTTCTTATTTTCAAAAGTTGAAAAAGTCGTGCTGCTTAATATTATTATTATTATTATCATGATTCTTAGTGAATAGAAAGTTAAAAAGAACAGCATTTATTTAGAATGTGAATATTTTACTGTATTAATTTCTTTCTTTTGAAAGAACAAAAAATTACTCACCCCAAATTTATGAACGGTAGAGTATATTCGTAAAAATCAAGCTGCGGGACATAAAAGTCGAAGGAACCCAATCGCACATCCTACTGTATGTAATAATTCTATAATTTTGTTGCATGATTAATAAGGATCAGACTTTTAGCTCTTTGGTGGTCATGAACGATTCCTACTGGCACTTTTAAACATTTTCCTGGTACCTCAAGAGTACATGAGAGTGTTTAAGATTCATTTGACCTCTTTGATGTAGCTTGACTGTTCTTCTCCTCTTGGACGTATTCATTAAAACATACTGTCCTGCGTAGGTCTGTTGTACCTTACAGAAAGGGCTTGTCCTGTTTAACATTTCAATTCACAGATGTCATTACACAATCTCAAGCTCTTGTTACCTGGTGAGAAATGCCATCCTGCCTGATTAAAAAACTAAAAATCTCCACATGGCTTGTTTGACCTTTGCTAATAAGCTCAATGTACACAATGACGTTCCATCACTACAGTGGCAACATTACATTTAGTTAAAGTTTCTGAAGAGGTGAAATGAAAGGCGTTGGTTGTTAAATCCATCTCCTGGGGTAAGGATTCAGCTGCTCTTGCATTTAAGTTAATTTGCATTTCCCTTATTTTACAAAGTCTTGAGGGAGAATTTTTGGTGAGTGCTTTTTGTTCCCATCCTTGGCCCACTGCAGCTGATCCACAGCCTTGGCTTTAGATATGAACTGGATGGTGCAGATAGCGCTTGCTTAATGGCTGTTGATTCCTTATCAAAGACATCAGTTGCTGTGGGCCTATCACAGTGAGTTTTGACTTCTGTCTATCCTAACGGCTTATTTAAATGAGAAGATTGTCGAAGTTAAGCAGAAAAGTTCATTTACATCTGTTTGACGGCTCAACACACTTTCTGCTGACGGAAATCTGCCAAAATACTTGGTGACTAAGTGTGCTAGAACAATCTTGTTTTAAGGCAAGAATTGCCTATTTTACACTTGATCTGTATGTTAATCTTTGAAGACATGTTGACAGCATTAATGCTGTAAAATGTAGTTGTTGTTGTTGTTTTGTTTTGTTTTGTTTTGTTATTTTGGTGTAATAAAGAACATCCCTTTTATGCAGTTTGTATTATTTGTTGGAAAATGTATGCCTGTATTTTTCAAAAGACATATTTCTGTAATACTGAACATCTTACAAACATGGAACTGGACTAACACGCTTACCATTTCCTGCAGTATTTAATCGTTACTGTATCTATAGCGAAATGAGCCAACCTGGTCCACTTTATGAATGAATAACTCATGAGTTGGTTCTTTTTAGTGAATCAAACACATTATTGCTTACAACTAACTGTGAGATTTAAATCAGTGGAGTAAGTGATTGGTTGTTCATATTATAAAATAGATAAAGATACACATTATGCATTTTGTCAGTTGTATTTTATAAAAAATAAAAGATTGAACATTGTTTTGTATTGTTGTTTAATATATATTACAGCCAAGAATTGGATTGCATTTATTCCGCCTCTAAAAGTAATTTGCAAGAATTGTTTTAAATTATATTTAATAATTATTCAATTATTAACACAATTATTATTATTATTATTTGAAAAGTATTGTTTAATACTTTTAATATTAATTAATTATTCCATTATTATTAGCACTGTTATTCTTATTCTTATTTCAAACAGAAATCAAAATTGTTAAATTATTTAGGATTAGGGGAAAAAAAATCTGGTCTTTTTGATGAAGCTGCTTGACCGAGGAAGGCTTCCTGCCTAAGCTAGTAAAGAAGCCGGAAACCAGCACATCAGCATCCAAAATACAACATATATGCTGTTGATTAGCAGTGCTAGTATTTTCAGCAGGGATATGTCCACTGTAAACAAATGCAAGATTCCTGTGTGCCAAACCATCAATATATTGATCTCTCTGGCCCAGAATGTTTGCTTACACTGATCGAACACTATTTGTACGGTAGTTAGAGCATTCAAATGTATTCACAGCCGCTCTAGAAACCGCATGAGAAGGAAATCACAGCACTATTGTTTAAATTGTATTTTATTTCATTGACCCTCCTAATGTGCGAGTATTCATTCGGCGTGTAGTTTCAGAACCAGTGTTTTACATAAATACAGCTGATATTGTAGAGCCAATGACAGATCTCACAAATATTACAGATATTTCCATCTGTCCCATGCAGACTTCCCCGTGGGTGTTCTGGAACTGTGTTTACGCCGTCGGTCAGCTTTAGCGCACTGTTTTGGAGATGTGAGCATACTGCATGATACTTCAAACGCCCCTCTACATTCTCTATCTTCTTTCTTTTTTCTCTCCTTTTATAATTTTTTTAACCCATCTCCCCTCCCTTCCACTCCATCTCCCCATATTGCAGTGACCTACCCTTACGAAAAAGAAGTTTATTCAAGTGTGCTATTAGTATACTTCTTTTAAACTAAAAATAGGAAAAGTATACTTTTAGTCTACTTTTTATGTACTTCTCAGAAATGGGCTTTATGTACTTCTCAGAAATATACTTAAAATGACATTTAAGTATACTTGACTTATACTTAGAAAAATAAATATATTTGAGCTATACTTGTGTTCCTAGAATCCGTGTTTTCATTGTTATACTGTAGGGGGCGCTAGTACACATCTTCTGTACAGAATTTCCAAAAAACACAAGTGAAGAAGAAACCGAAACAACAGATGCTTCCACATGTAATCTAACACGATCATCAGACATAAAACGGTATCAAAACTATGTAACATTATGGAATAAAATGTCGACCAATGAAGAGGTAATACTGACTGTCAAGCTTTGGGGTGTTGATCGACTCTATCTACGTTTTGATTATCATTCTGAATCCAATTCATAGTCTTTTTTCAGCTTTTTGTTCAAAATGTT
>NW_015549582.1:1499645-1511104 GCF_001515605.1 Sinocyclocheilus anshuiensis
CATTATGGAATAAAATGTCGACCAATGAAGAAGTAATAATAACTGTCAATCTTTGGGGTGTTGATCGACTCCATCCGTTTTGATTATCATTCTGAATCCAATTCATAGTTTTTTTTCAGCTTTTTGTTCAAAATGTTCTTTATTTCTTTATTTTTTATTTGTTGAAACTTATCCACATTCAAGTGTTTAAAAAAATAATGTATGAAGCTAGAATAAATGTTTTTTGTTTACAAGCAGATACCCTGTTCTTTTGATGTTTATATGCTCAGATATTCATGTAACAAAATATATACAAATTAATACCTAAATAGGGACATAGTAGTATACTTAAAGTATGATGTAAAGTTCACTTAAAGAAAACTTACGAGTATACTTGCAGTATAAAACTACTAAACTAGTAGTTTACTGAGACTATACTTCAAAGTGTACTAAAAATGCTACTACAAGTATTTAATTAGTAAACTATCAGTATACCTATAAGTTCACTTTTAGTATAGTTGCTGTACAAACTAAACATTTTGATGTACACTAGTTGTGTACTCAAAGTTTACTACTGTTATACTTAAAGTATACTTAAAAGTATACTTTTATATACTAGAAAGTGGGCCAATTTAGTCCCAAGGAGTATTGAAATAGTACACTTACAAGTATACTACTAGTACACTGATATTTGTATACTTACTACATAAAGTATACTTCAAAATATACTTGAACTTTACTTAAGTATACTTACTAAAATAAACTTGAAGTATACTACTTTTTGGTAAGGGTACCCTTGACTCATCCCTCCCCGGCCACCTCCCATGGAACTATTATCATTAATTTCCCAGTTCGCTGGCATTTTCAGCCAAAGTCTTTGTATTGCACCAAATGTAAGGGTAATATGAATACATCAGAACATAGTGTACCCGCTTTGTGATGTCATCACTGCATCCCTGACTCACCCACCATACGTGAGGTGTTACATTGAAGTCTGCCTTTCCTATTGTGTTGTTTTCCAGCCGCTGGCGTCAATAATGAACAAACATGGAGTTCAACTGATAAAGCAGTGCATCATGGGATGCGCTGAATACTAAACGAGCACCAAGGACATGTGGAATCAAACATCAGATCTTGAAGCCCAACCTGGCTGTGTCTTTACATGCCCTGCGGATGTTCATCTCTGAATGATTTAGCGCAGGTTCAGGTTATTGCGGCCCGAGTCGTAAAGGGCAATTGACTGTGGCTCCACCACGTCCCAAAATAAAACCACCCGCACACCTTTTTTCCCTCGTCATACACGACTATTCTTTATAAAGCACTAAATGCTGGCGGAAAGTCTCAGTTAGATAGATTACAACAGCCTTTAATGAAACGAGATAAAGGGTTTTTACGATAATGACATTACGCTGTACGTTCACGGAAAGGTGAGTTGTAAGTTTCAGAAATAATTGTCCGGCACGATTCCTCGTAATCAATAATCTGAGCCGATTAGGTCGGCTGGAGTAAAATCAATGCGGTATGAAATGTAGGGAAGGGTGTGCCGATGGGCGTCCGTCACCTGAGTCACATGCTATTTAATAACGGCCGAGATGATGAGCTAAAGAGGAGATTAGAAGCACAGGTCCTCTTTTTTGTGCCTAATATTAATTGGACATCATAGTCACAGGGTGGGAGAGTAACTCGCGCTGACGTGTCTTCTTTTTGCAGTAACCATCATTTTCCAGGTCCATTTGTCAAGCGTGGCACGGAGGACAGCTTGTGATTAATGGACGTTTTATATGAGCGAGCACGTGTTCGGTTCCTTTCTTTCTCCCTAGTCGCACTTTGCTCGTTGCACTGGCATTTGACACAGATGACACCATGTGTCCGCTGTGAGTTATGTATTTTTACCTCTTTCCCAATGACACCTAATACCCAGAGCTTCTTTTGATTTATGCCGTTGATGGTGGGGCTTCAGTCGCATTGGCTGACAGATGCTTTAATTCTGACTGAGGGATTCCGGGACTTGATGTGCCCACGATACAGTGTTAATTGATTTTCCCCAGAAAGAAAAAAAAAACAGGGATAAAAAAGGAAAAGCTTGGCTTCTGATGAGATGAGATACCACATGCTTTCCTATCTTTCCAAAGAAGACCGGAGAGGCTGCGAGCCGCCCAGGAGACCATGTCTCTCGGTTTCAGCGCTTATGTTCCTGCTTGACTCTCTCAGGCTTTTAAGAGCTTGTTCGCCACACCCTTTGACATATGTGGTGTAACCGCAGAAGAGATTATGGCAGCAATTATGAGAAACAGAAAAAGGCCAGTGCAATTTGTAACCTTTATTATTTTATATGCACTCTGTGATGCTTCTGTAAGCACAACTGGGTTTATAACGCTGATGAAGAGACTAGCATGACGGCCTGAAGTTGGCAAAGGATACTGGGCTGTGACTTTGTCAATTGAATAATATTCCAGTTTTGGAATATGATTGGAAATTTCAAATCATTGTAGTAAATCGGTTCATTCGGTTTCTTTTATGTAACATTACAAAGTTTGATTCATTGTATTGAACCAGTTTGTCCTAAATGACTCTCACTCTCATATGGTGTTTGAAAGTAACTCATTTTGGTTAATTGAATTGTTCTGAACAGTCTTTGCTAATATATGTAGCATTGGAAAGATCGATTCATTCTAATGATTTGGTTCATCCTAAACAGCAGTGGAAAATTTGATTAATTTGACTGAATTAGTTCTGTTACTTACATGTAGTCATGGACACTTTAATTCATTCTAGTGAATTAATACAGTTTCTCATTTGTAGTGTTGAAAAGATTTATTTATAGTGAATCAATTCCTACTAAACAATCCTCTCTCTCATATGAAGTGTTGGAAAGTTTAATTTATTCTTGTGAATCAGTTATGTTTCTCATATGTAGTGTTGTAAAGTTTGGTTCATTCTGGTGAATTGGTTCATTCTATAGGTTCCTCACTCTAATATGTAGTATTAGAAAGTTTGTTTCATTTTGGTGAACTAAATGTCCGTTTTCTCCAATGTAGCATTGGAAAGTTTGATTCATTCTAGTGAATCAGTTTTGATTCTCATATACTGTATATCATTGAAATGTTTGATCCATTCTAATGAATCAGAATGGTTTTTCATACGTAGTGTTGGAAAGTTTGGTTCATTCTAGTAAATTCGTTCGTCCTAAAGGATCCTCTCATTCCCTCTCTCATACATAGCATTAGACAGTGCGATGCATTGCAGTGAATCATTTCATCATAAACAATCCTCACTCTTATATGTAGTGTTGGAACTTTTTATTCACTCTGGTTAATTGATTCATTCTAAATGTTCTCTCTCTTCAATGTAGCAAGATTGATTCATTGTATTTACTTAATTCTGATTTTCATATGTAGCCTTAAAATGTTTGATTCATTCTAGTGAATCATTTCGGTTTTCCATATGTAGTGTTGGAAAGTTTGGTTCATTCTATTAAATTGGTTTGTCCTAAACATTCCTCATGTAGAGTTAGAACGTTTGATTTATTCTAAATGTTCTCTCAAATGTAGCATTAGAAATTGTGGTTCATTCTAGTGAATCAGTTAGTTTTTCATATGTAGTGTTGGAAAATTTGGTTCATTCTAGTGAATCAGATCATCTCTGTACTTTATTTTGGAAATATTAAGTTATTATTTATGCTGTTCTTTAAAAAAAAAAAAACACAAATATCTGCCAGTCTTCTGTTAGTGGTGTGTGGGCGTTGTTTGTTGAGGGCAAGCCAGTGTCCCATCCCTCCCATGCATCTTGTCAGTATCTGTGCTATTGAACAGTGCAGATGGCAGCACCTGGGCTTCCCCATGTGTGTTTACCATTAAGGCGCTGGCTCTGAGCACTGCCTTGCTCCACGAACAATCTCATTATCTCCTGCCGTACTGCTATCGGAACACAGCAAACTTGAGTACGCAATAAATGATTTACACCACAGTCCGTGTCTTTTGCACTAATGGAGGAAGACGTGCTGCCCAGTGGAGCCGTTTGCTGAAAAGCAAAACTACAAATGCATTTGAAGCCTGCTGCAAAGTGAGAGCCGCTATCATGTGGATACGGTCTGCAGAGCTTTACATGCTGGTGTTCCTCTTCAGACCAGTTAAACCTTGTTCCATGTGAGCACATGAACAGTATTGAAATTTATACATGCATAAGTAGCGTGACTCCATGAGGAGGCGTTCGCTACATGGTGTCCACTGCATGTTCATGATTCATGGCTTTCATTCACCACATTTCTACCTTGCACAAGCCAAGCTCTCCAGCCAATCCATGGTTTAGATGATAAATCACTTCCCCAAAGACATGTTCGCTTTTAATTCAGTTCCATGGCAGTGCTAGGTCTATTTATTAGTCAACTATGCATCGCTGTAACTTAAAAGTGCTCAAGCAAATGTATACGGCTGAGTATTTAGAGTTTGAAAGTATATCTAATATTATGCAATATTAGCATTATAGCTTATAGATGATTGATTCAGTTAATAAATAGATAAGGAGCTCCTGCAGTTCTAATGAGAAATTCTGTGCAATCAGCTTCATCAGGAACCCACTGCATATGTTGTACAACTAAAAAAAAACATCTCACAGATACCATTAGCAACAGTATGATTAGTGGAGCTGTTTCACGAGGATATCATTAAACACAGACCATCAAAAAGGGATGAGATAATGGGAACTGCTTGTACCTCACTGAATGAATCTATTTATATACAGTATCTATCTATCTATCTATCTATCTATCTGTCTGTCTGTCTGTCTATCTGTTTTTCTGTTTATGAATTTATATTTTATTATTATATATGTAATTTTCAATATTTTGTGTAAACATTTAAATAGGATACATTCCACCACTCTGCATCATATTTGCTGAATGAAATCCAGTACTTGTTTCTTACCAATTTTGGTGTGCTGGTTCCAAAAAATAGTGTCAAAAATAGACACATCAGACTTTCTTACAAAATATGATGTGCATTTTATAGTATTTTTGCATTTGGCAACTGTTTGTAAGGTGAAGAAGTCTTGCATTATTCCTCAATCACCATAAAAACTGCACAATTCCTATCTTCCTCTGAGGCAGGCTACATCTGCTAGTTCAATTCTCAGCCGTATCTCATGTGTATGAATGATTCAGAAGACATTATTTTATGCCTAATTCTTAAAGGTTAGAATTTTGGCCAGTGATAGAAGAAAATGCAAACATGGCCCAGATGTTTTCTACTACATCTGTGCTTTACTACAGATTTTGTGAAGAAAAAAAGTTATTTATTTATTTATAAGCTTGTGTCTATGTAAAGTTCTTTGACATTAAAGTTAGTATTTGAACATATTTTTTTCCAGTCCTTTGCAGATTGTAAGTTAAATTATACATGTTGAATACTATTTTATAGTATATAGTATATATATATATAATTTGTCAAATTTTAGTTGATATTTTAGAAATCAGAGTGATTAGATTATGATGATGTAATTTAAGGCCTTGTTTGCAAATCAAAAGATTTTTTTCAAGATGCACAGCTGTGTAATTACATGTCAAAAAGTGTATTATTTAAATTATTTTTCTTAAAAAATCCTCATATTTTCTTAAACCACTTTCAAATTCATGATAGCCTTTCATGTGGGTTGTTCAAGGTGCCCGCTCAGGAAATACAACAATGAGAGTCTTATTAAGAGACACTAGTCCACTGGCGTGAGCCCTTCTTTCACTTTGGGACGAATAAAACTGATATCAAAAGAGCTTCTGCTCCTCAGAGAAGACAAAAAAGGTAGAGTGGAAGGAAAACTCATATTAATCAGTTACCGTTTCTGTATCTCCCCCACCTCACCCTCAGCCACACTTCCTCCATCTCCTCCCCTGCTGTGGCCCATACATAATTCATGCGGTCATTACGTGAACTGTACAGTGTCCTCCTCCCTTGATGCGCTGATTAGGCCCCGTGTCAATCCATATCCCTGAGTTAGCCATGCCACATGCCCCTGTGTACGGCCCAGTCGCAGCTGCACGGGCAGTGGAGAAGAATCTAGATTGCGCTGCAGGACGACCTATGAAATATGGATGGACCTATTATTTATTTACCTGACATTCAGCGTATAAGGATAAAAGTTTTTGTACTCAGTTTAAAGGGATAGTTCACGCAAAAAAATACAAATTCTGTCAGGACCACTATCGTCAAAGATGATTGACAATTAGCATACAGTTTGGATTGGTGGTATGGTTCTGTTCTGGGCAAGAACTCCCTGCGTGAGATCAGGGAGAGCAGCGATAACCCCCCCAGGGTAAACAGAACAGAACCAACATAAATGTATTGCAGATATCGTTAAAGTTCAATAATGTTATGTACACATTTTAGAATTAGTCTGATTCAAAGGAGAATCAGAAGGCTGAATCCTGACTGACAGAGGAGGAGTTGGGGATGGAGGAGGGTAATTAGCTATTGAGCAATGCGAAAACTGCTGATAATACTGAGGGACCTTATATATGAATGCTTAGATAGGTGTCGTATTCCCATAGGTTGATGGGGATCGGCTGAGAGCCAGCTGATGTGAGCTTGACTAACGTGACCTGCCAGAACTAACGCTACACTAGATTTTTGTCCTTTTTGTTTGTTTGTATGTTTGTATGCATGTACAATGTCATTACCTCCTGAAGGCATTTTATGCTTGTGTGTTCAACGTGGGCCCTTAATGAGGATTAACACAGGAAATAGGCATGGAGAAATGCTTTTCATATCTTCTTTCAAGAGGATCCAGCTTCTGTGTGTTTGGGCTTGGCTTTCTGTAAAAGCCATAATCTTGTGTTCTGTTGGGGATTATTGAAAATGCTCACGAATGCTTACCCTCCGAGCATGTCCAATAATGACACCATGTGGGCTGAAATTATGGCTTCTACATTAATCTGACATATTCCTTTTGTTATTAGTGTAAAAAAAATGTCATCTCGTTTATCCAGAGCTATCAAACATCCAGAATGTTTGTGAGATTGCAGCTGTCACTGTTTTACAACAGAAAGGCTTCAAGGTTTAAAATCACCTCATAAATAAAGAAATGAAATGTGTTCAGCTTTATGTAACCCTATTAAGTTGAGACAGCAGAGAATGAAAATCTAGCCGTATTATAGGATACTTACAAACATGTGTCAATCAATATGATATCCATAGTAATCTACCTTTTCAATCAAAGGCTGTCAGGAAATAGTGCCGACAATCAATTTAACATTTTAATCAAATTAACTACGTGATATGCAGTTAATTAATTTAAGTAATCATAAGTAATTGCATATATTAATATGAGGGAAAATAAAGGGCCCCAAATGAAGATAATTCAGAGATGTTTTGTTTATTAAAGGTTTGGGGTCAGTAAGAATTTTTAATGCTCTCTTATGCTCACCAAGACTGCATTTATTTGATCAAAAATACAGTAAAATCAGTAATATTGTGAAATATTGAGTTGGTGCTCAAGAAAATATATGTTACATATAATTTCAAAATATTACTAAAGATTTTCATAAATGCTGTTCTTTTAAACCTTCTATTCAAAATAACGGTAGTTGAACTTTGAAAATGTGTCTCAAGACCCTTTTCTTGTGAGTCATTTTTCTGAGCTCCATCTATGTTTTAATTCAATTATTTTTTTTAATGCAGTCATTTCTTTTAGAATTAATCACAATCAACATGCTGTATTGACAACCTTACAGACCTCTTTCTTATCATTCAGGTAATGAAAATCTTCAATGGACAATCTTGGATGGAGCTGCTGATCAGCACAAGTGCCTATGAGAGACAGAAATATCAGGACTCACTTCCTTATGTACTAGTGGTTTCCTTGTAATGGAGTCAAATCGATTGCATATGGTATGCTGTGCCCTGCTATTGTTGTGTGAGATAATATTACAATCAACCTCTTTATCGCAGGTTAAGTCGGATTGAAGTAGCAAGGTTAAGTGACAGAATCTGACATACTGTAGGCAAAAAAAAGATGCCAATGCGGCTGGTTACCATGACGATCCATGCCATAGACAAATCTCTCTGCATCTGTGGTAGATATGAAAATGCAGGCATACCCACAGAGAAAACACAGTACATATCTCAGAGCTCGACTACAATGCATTGTGTGAAAATATAGAATTACCCATGTTTTTTGATGTGTTGTTCAGTCTTATCCCTCGTCTCTCTGTCGCCAGTCAAGGCCATAGTTACTAAAATGGAAATGGGATTGTATTTTTGTTGTATTTATTTTAGTTTCGTTTTGTATAACACAGGGTTTTACAGAATGAATATTTAATCTGTGGCCCTGTGAAGCATTCACACATGAGAGCATGCACATGAAGAGGAGAAAGTGGGCATGGGTCGACGTGCAGTTGCTCTGCCAAGTTCCATCTCTGCTCCCCTTTAATTGCAGAATGATTACCGCCATACATTAAACAATACAGAAATATTCAAAAGAGTCTGCTTTCACGTGGTCTGTCACGTTATAAACTTTATAAAAGTAATTCATGCACAGTAAATGAAAAACGAAAACAAAACTAAACTAAAAACAGTAGAAAAACTGAAATAAAATAATGAATGAATAAATAAGTAAATAAAAGGCCATATCATTTCATCTCATATCTGTAATGTTTATGCTCTGTTTTCAGTGTGTTTTTGGTTCTGTCATGTTTGCCCCATTCTATGACCTAGTTTCTAGTTTGATTGTTGTATTCAGGTCACCTTGTGTTTGTTAATTATTTCATTAGTTCCCTTGGTCTGATCCGTCTACTCAAGTTCTGAGTTTTCTGCACTCGGTGGTCCGTCTTAGTCGATGTAGAGCATGTTATGGTTATATGTGATTATATGTGAGTTTTGTGATTAAAGATCATGTTTTCCGTTCTTCCTCATCTTTGTGAAATTTTATCAGCATGTTTCATGACAATGTCATTCTGTTGTTGTTGTTTTTACACATCTTGTTTTTGTTAAATTGACAAAAATCAACAAAAATGTCATGCATCTTTGTCATGCATAAGAATCAATATGTGGCTTTATACATTGTTTACCCCGATTGTGATTGCTGTGTAAATGCAGATGTGGCTTCTTTAAAGATCTTGCTCATGTTAAATGTATTTAAAATTAAAATCAATATTCCTCAAATGATTTTATTCTTAACTATGAGAATTAACACTGAAAATAAAATCTATAAAAAAATACATATATTTAAGATATAAAAAAATTGTACTCTCAACTGTAACTATCAAAATTATTGCAGAAACCAGTGTTATTTTAGTATAATTTATATACTATAATAGTATTTCATTTCATTTTCATAGTTTCAGTTTTATTTTAAATTTGTTTTAATAATTTTTTATATTTCTATTTAGATTTCATTTATTTTCGTTTGTCAGTTAGTTGCCAAGTCAATATTTTTAATATAAGTTGATTAAAGTTGTTAATGTAATGTTGTATTTATAAAAAAAAAAAAATCAGCTTTATTTCAATTACCAAACATAGTTTAGTTTTAGTTCACAATAACACTGGCTGAATCTTACTAAAACTAAACTGGAATATAAAAATATATTCATTTTAAAATTGTATGAAAATAAAAACAAATGTTAAAATGCAAAACTTTAATAACCTTGCTCTGACTTTCTTTCTACTAAGATGACATCTTAAAAAAAAGTGCTGTGAGGCAGCTAAGCTGGGAACGGCTCAGAGGGAGCAGAGTAGTGGAACGTGCCACACAGCTGTCTGGGTACGGATGAAGTATAGGCTCAAAATGCCTCCTTGGGTAAACAAAGTGAGATGATGCATGACCAGGAGCTCGCCTCTCAAATCCCAAATAAACAGATCTGAAACCAGGAGCTTCTGTAAAGAAGTCTTCACCTAATATTAAACAGGCTGTGTTTGCATGAGGTAAATAAATACATTTATGCATTTAGCAGACACTTTTATCCAAAGCGATTTACAGTGCATTCAGGCTATACATTTTTTATCAGTGTGTGTGTTTCCTGGGAATTGAACCCACAACCTCTGCACTGCTAACACAATGCTCTACCACTGAGCCACAGGAACATGAGGTCATTAACAAAAGTGACAAGCAGCTTGGTTTGGTCTTTGGCTTGATCTTGGGTTGATTGCAGGCAAGATGAGTGAACAGGTACCACAATACTGAATTAATCAGAAGTTATCGATCATTAAAAAATAGTTGCATGATGTTTTTTTCAACTTCAAAACATTTTCAGCAGCACCTTGCGGTCTGATTTATGAGACAGCAATTTCCATCAACACCGTTCATGGTCACTCTCTGTCCCGGGCCACTCTCTGCACTCTGGAGAGGATTAGGGGGTGTTCACACATAGCAATTTTTCTCTGGCCCAGCTCCGGCCCACACAACCAGCTTTTGCTTGGCCCACATACCGCAATGAATTACGGTCTTAGTGTGGACCAGGTCATGTTAATTACCCATAACTGGCCCTGAATTGGGCCAGATCAAAATGTAACATTGGAACCAAAACACAACCTTAAGTAAACCATATCAACACCAATCTTTAACCAGAAAGCCCAAAACTGAGCCACACCTGAGCCTGATCCACAGGTGAACTAAACGTGGCAGCCAAAATATGGGCCACAAATGGTCCATAAAAGGGCCATGACAGATCCATATCTCAGCCACCTGTATGACCATAGCTGGCCCTATTCTGATCCTATACGCTGGACCAGATGGGTTCCACATGTCAGCCTCAACAAAACCTTAACCAAGCCACTTGAGCCACACACCCCTCCCAGATGAATAGTCACAACAACGACAGTATTCTGAACAAATATTTAATCATGTTTAATCAGCAAACCAAGTTGAATGAATCTCACACCTAACATGCTTATTTGTTTTGCTTGGTCAGTGTGTTCACCCTGTTGGAGTATGGCAGTGTGAATTAGCATTTCATATTTTTTTTTTAATGTTTACGCAATTAACATCTTAAATAAGGTACTTTCTCTATTTTTGCAATATTCAATTGTTCATGTCCCTGAATAATATCTGCATGCACCTAAGTCTGAAGAGTACACATAATATCTAGTAGACAGCAATCCTTGTGAGTGAGAAGTCTGGTGTGGAGGCTGGACAATGTAGTGTGAGGCTCTTACATTCACAATGCTCATTTTGGCCTCTGTGGTGAAGTTTGCAGAAAATTATGCCGGACTAAAATTTAGTCTTTGGTGAACAGTCTTCAAGAGTGCAAATCAGATTTTAAGTTTTAAGTACCTTTCAGGCTCGCGTGAGGTTTCCACAAGCAACAAAGTCTACTTGAAACACTTCATTAAAGTTTAGAAAATAATATACATACAGACCGTTACAGTTTGAAGTGAGGTACATTCACAGTACTCTATAGTTGAAATATATTGTGAAAAATGCATGAAGTTATTTAATAAGATTTCTCAGATCACCTGTGTTTCCTGTATCTCTGTCAGCAGCTCCCATTACAAATTTTC
>NW_015549582.1:1511176-1521298 GCF_001515605.1 Sinocyclocheilus anshuiensis
CATTTTGTCCAAGCAATAATAAAAGGACACATTTAATTTATAATTTGTCTTAAATCTAATTTTGTTAAAAAAAAATATAATAATCGTGAATCGAATCGAATTGTGAAGTCAAAATCGTGAATCGAATCGAATCGTGAGTTGAGTGAATCGTTACATCCCTGCTGTTTACTGATCCTGGGAGAGTAACGTTAGACTAAAATGCCGGCAGTTCTGACTCACGCAAGTATGTTTTCCTTTAAAGGATTTGCCAATAAAATGTGATTAAAAGCTCAAACTTTCAGAGCTCAAATCTATAGTTAGCTTACCTCTAATAGTTGGCCTCTATAGCTAGATAACGGTTGTGATGCTAACGGTCTTTTTGAAGACACTAACCCATTCCTGTAAAGTAAATATTCAACAGAAACGTGTCAATTACATGTAATAAAGTGTCAGGAACGGTTGTATGTATTATTTGTGTAATTTTAGGGACTAAACTTACCTGAAAGCAGTGATAGCAGAGAGACGGACTCTTGCTACTTGTCAGCTGAGTGAGTTGACGCCCCGTTTCCATGGTAACTCCCTCCTCTCCAGTTTAAATGCGATTTGAATGTTCAACACGCACGCCCGTTAAAACACATCAAAGTTATGCATTTACATAAATAGTACATAAAAGTCAAATAAAATGTCCTGAAACTTCATCATGTATTGTTTAAGTGGATAGTAGGCCTACATCAAACTAAATTGAATGAGAATATGAAAGCAGTGAAAGCAAAACATTGTTTGAAGTCAGTTTATATATCAACTATATATATATATATATATATATATATATATATATATATTTCTGGTTTAGGAAATACTATTCTATAATATAAGATATAATATCATATGAGTCATGAATATAATTTCACATATATGTAAACACATAATTAAACACGCAACATGAGCTTTATGTTATGCATTTTAAAAATATATTTAAAAAATATATTTCAATATATTTAACAGTGTTTAACATATATGTGAATATATTACCTTTCTGTATGGGAAAACATTGGGATTTTACTCAAAAATATTGGAAATGGATGTGGGTATTCAACAGAAACGTGTCAATTACATGTAAGAAAGTGTCAGGAACGGTTGTATGTATTATTTGTGTAATTTTAGGGACTAAACTTACCTGAAAGCAGTGATAACAGCAGAGCGACGACTCTCGCTACTTGTCAGCTGAGTGAGTTGACGCCCTGTTTCCATGGTAACCGCTCCAGTTTAAATGCGATTTGAATGCTCAACGCGCGCGTCCATTAAAACGCATCAGTTACGCATTTACATAAATAGTACATACAAGTCAAATAAAATGTCCTGAAACTTCATCATGTATTGTTTAAGTGGATAGTAGGCCTACATCAAACTGTAAATTGAATGAGAATATGAAAGCAGTGAATGCAAAACATTGTTTGAAGTCAGTTTATATACATATATACCAACAGAATATACTATTCTATAATATAAGCTATAATATCATATATCATATAATATCATATGAGGCATGAATATAATTTCACATATATGTAAACACATAATTAAACACGCAACATGAGCTTTATGTTATGCATTTTAAAAATATATTTAAAAAATATATTTCAATATATTTAACAGTGTTTAACATATATGTGAATATATTACCTTTCTGTATGGGAAAACATTGGGATTTTACTCAAAAATATTGGAAATGGATGTGGGTCAAGATCGGCCATACTTATGTGGCCGACATATCTATATTTGACATCTGCGCCAAATACTACATTTGACATCTGGCCCATGTCTTGTGTGCCGTTTTAAACCCAGTACCAGCTGTGCCGGAGGAATGCCAAATCTGGGTCAAATTTGTTCGCTGACTGGGATATTGCTTTCTAACAGCTAGAAGAGCACAGCTGAATGGAACAGGGTGTATGGGTGGTTTTGAGCTTATTTTGAGACACATTTATATGAAAGCACTATTTTACATGAAACACGACTAAAGATAAAGCTAAAAAAAATAGCAAGAAGCAATATGATGGCCAATTAATTTATCTGTCGAGTACTAGAGTATACAAAATGACCAAAAAAATGACCTAACAGGAAGTGGTGTTATTAAAAGTTTCAAAGAGTTGTTTCTGATCCCATTATAGATTGGTCTGAAGAAAATACCAAAAGCTCTGGAAAACTGTCACCTACTTTTAATGATCTATTCATAGGCTACCCTATTTTTGAAAAAGTGAGACTGCAAAGCACATTGAGATCAAAATGAACTACTTTTGCCCTAAATAAAACAGCTTAGTCAATAAGTTTTCACTCACGATCATGTAAGCTTCCACCATTGCAAGAGTATCGTCGGGCATTCAGCTGTAACTTACGGTCTTTGACAGTTTCAATAGTCTTTCGTCCGGACTTTCTGTTGACGCTTATAAAGCAACAGAACACCAAAGTTAGATACAGCCTTTCAAGTTAATTATCCTGCTGTTCAACACAGGATTTATAGCCTAAAACAAAAACACAGTCACACACACAGAAATCACTTAAATTATGACTATGAACAATAATAAATCTTCACCAGAACAGTAACTCACAACTGAACCGGCATCATTATATTGTTTCCAGGTCCAGTGTATAGAAATACCATGTTTTGATGTGTGTTTTTGGAGTGAGCTATGCTTGGGAATTGAAAGTGTGAAGAAAACTCATCCTGCTGTCATTTCAGTGCCGTGACACCACCGAAGCTGCGGTGTAAGGGTCACGGTTCTGAACTAATACACCTTTAATTGCCTCTCCCAAGTGAGACAATCTGCAGCAAAGACACAGAGCTATTGATAGCAGCGCAGGTGCTCGACCGGACCCGATGTGTGAAAGATGAGGTAGTTAAAGCAGAAGGGGGATCCAAAGGCATCACTGCACTGCGGTTTAAAAGCACCCCAGTGGACAGAACGAGGCCCACCGCTGCGGCGGATATGGGGTTTGCACCATTAGACCCTCAGCTACTGATGACACAAAAAAGTTGAGCGAGACAGGATGCGGTAAAGATCATAAAACCTTAAATTTACATTAAACTTTAACTGCAGCACTGCAGAATGTGTTTTGAGAGTCTCCACTTGATAGACCGCTGCGACTCAGCATTAGATTATTATGGCTTCATAGGAAATGAGAGATAGTGGTTTTTGACAGTTCTGAAAATCTGAATGGGTATTCCGTGTTTTATTAATAAAATTTGCTGGGAACAATATGGCAATATCCAAATAAGCTTTTTCAATGAATGCTTTCAATACATCATCAAGCCAATTCTTGAAGGATTCTATATATGCAAGACGTGAATGTGAACGTTTCTAAGCGAGTCTGAATTTGTGCATTGTTGCTTTCAGAAATGTGTCAGGCCACGATTAATAATAAGTACGCATTTCAAATGCATCAAAACCGTAGTACATTATTTTGATATCTGGCTAGTTATAGCTAATCAAAGAGCTTTTCTGAACTAGTTAGCACTATGCTAGGCTATAGTAGTAGCTTAAAATAAGGGTAACTGAGAGCAGATTTTTGGTAATAGCTATAATTTGATCATGTTAATTTAATGTTACATTAATGTTATTTATTATTAAACATTAATTATGTTATTATTAATGTTAAGTCATTAGCATATTTTCTTAAATGTGTTTTAAATCCTTGAAGGATTTTATATTTGCATGCATGTAAACAAACATTTCTAGCTAAGCAAGTTTACTGAATTTACTTTCTAAAATGTAATGTCGTGATTCATAACAGAACACAAATACGCATTTGAACGTTATGTGTTATACAAAAATGTAGTGTGTAATCGTGAAATCTAGCTAGTTATAACTAACAAAAGAGCTTTTTTGAACCAGTTAGCACTACAGTAGTCAACATTTGAAGTGGATCAAAAAAGTTCATCAAAAGTTGTCCTAAGACAAGAACTGGTATTGTTTTGGTTTTAGGACAACTTTGATGAAAGGTTTTGATCCACTTCAAATGTTGACTAGTGTATACAGTAAGGCTAAGCTGTTAGCTTGCAAAGAGTAACTGAAGCACAAAACAATTCTGTCTTTTCTAATTATTTCTAATCATATGTAGTAAATTTGTCTTAGCCAATAGAATAGCTTTGGGTTTCGATGCTGTGAGGGCTGCTATAGCACACATTAGCATAAACAGTCTTGTACAGTTTCCGTTTTAAGTGAGCTACTGTATTGTCATTGCAGAGCAACAGTTTGAAGAAAATCTTGCCAAGTAAAGTCAACGTTACTAGAACATAATGGCACTGACATTTGAAGGTCACACTATCGCCCCCTTGAGGTTTGTTAAAGTATATTTCTAGCTTAAGCTGACGATGTTTTCTGTTTATATGCAGGCTAGGAAAAGGGAGAGTTAAATGTTCAAGTTCAGCTGAATTTTACTCTTGATACCCTCTTTCTCTCGCAAGAACACTCTCTTTTCATCTTACATCCTATTTAATGCATGTTGTGATTCGAATAATGTAGCACGTTCATTAAATATCACCTAATTTTAGTTGTAATGTGACATGAGTGGTGGTTAATTCATCATACTTTTGTTATTAATTGTTTCATAAAATAATCATTATGCAAATTGAGGGGGTTTCATTTAATTTGATACGATCCCTGTCTGAGGAAAGTCATTAACTAAGCTGCAAAGTTTCTTGTGAATGATTTGCTGTGGCCCCTGCTCCAAACCGAGTTATTCTTAGCCTTTGTAGCTCCTGGCAACTGTTGTCATGCATACATATCCATAGATACGCTCTTGAGACACAGTATTGTTGCTCCAGAAGCATTCAAATTAAGCTTGAATGGAATGTTTTGCTATTGAATGTTTTCAATCGAATTACTGCACTAGATAACTTCCAATCTGACGTCAACTATATACCTAATTCAAGATCTTATATGTATAAACACATCAGAGTGTCATGAGCATTGTGTCTTTGTCCCTTCATGCGTATTATATGCTTACGTGTGTGGGCTCATTCATGCATGTTTCATACATGCAACCAGATGTGCTAGAAAGAAGCTGTGGATGAAGAAGATTTTTATAGAAAGCATTGAAACAATACTTTAAGCTTCTTAAAGCCCTGGTCATATATAAGATCATATCCTTCCTTCCTTCTAAATAAACACACCAAATGATAAGAAATCCAGAAGATCCAGAGTTGGTTTTTATGTTCCAAATCAATTGTAATCTGCCTGTCTATAAAATATTCTGGCTTTAACTAAAACATTTCATCACAGATCACAGATATTTGTTTTGTAACAGAAAAACTGATCTTCTTAACCACAAAAGACCAGGCAGTGTAAAGTATCCTGAATTTGATCTTTCATTGGATCCTGTCAAGATATACCGTTTCTCCCAACACACACACACACACACATATGGGTTATATATATATATATATATATATATATATATACACATGCAACAATAATACAAAGTCATATAAGACAAAGGTCATACAATAAATGTATGACAGACAAACAGCATTTAAGTGATTATTCACATGAAAATCGAATTAGTTTTATTGGTCGATCTTGGGTATATATCTGTTAATATAATATATTTAATTGCACGCACTATTTTTTTCACCTATTTTTACTTTTATCGTTACCTTTGCCATCATCTAACGCTCGTTCTTTCGATCTCTGAAAACACTTACTGGAAATGTGAAAATACTTCTTATTTTTATTTAATAAATTAATATATTAAGCATAAATTATGCATGAAATGAATTTTAGTATTTAATTAAATTTAATTTGATTTCATTTATTTAATTTATTTTAAATTCATTTAGAATTTTAAAACTGGTGAATCCCTTGTTGTGACGCATTTTATTTGAGACATACATACTGACTTTTATGACTCAGTTTAAGAATAAATAACCACTTAAATTTCTTCACACAACGCTGTCGTTTAATTCACAGAAACCTGGAACAAACCACATCAGTCATATATGAACGACTTTAATGGATTAACGGTGACAGCCCATAGTAACTATAAATGATCATTATATGGGGAAAAAATCACTATAAAGTTCCTTCCTGTTATTCTCCACAGAAATAGTCTGGAACAGCATGAGGGTGAATAAATGATGACATAATTTTAATTTCTAGGTGAACCGTCCCTTTAAATGGTTAAATGAAGCATTCGAGTCCATTTCTTGAATATGTAATGACTCAATCACTGATGCAGTTCCCTCAATAAAACCCTACCACCCACTAGCAAATGCATATTGATTTGCCTTTGTTGGCTACTGACAATGTGAGGCATGCGTAACCACAAGCAGTCACTTTTTCAAACAACCTAAACTGCATTTGAACTCTGCGATGAGTGATCTGGAGGCTTTACTCATTTCGCGTTGACAGCCTGACAGCGAGACATATACAGGTCAAACTTGTGCTGAGGTAGGTGATATGGCAGAAGCAAAGGTTACATCAACAGATGGATCTTCCCCTGTGTAATGCCGCAGATCGCACACTCTCCCTCTAAGACATATCGTCCTCACTCTTCCCTGCCTTGCATTCTGGTCTCACTTCAAAGTTCTGGCCCGTGTTTGCTCCTACAGCTTCAGTGTCAAGTAGCAGGAACAAAGTTTGATGGAAACAGTGTGGCCAGAGAGGCTGGGGAAACTTCTGCTTTCAGCCAAGTTTCTAATTCAACTGGCCATCGATCGGCCCTCATCGATTTCATTATTTATTTTCATGTCACTAAGAGAAACTAGCCATGCCAGAACATCACTGTGCCCTCCATAAAAACAACTGCAAACAGCAGCGATTTTATGTTTTTTTATGATTCCAGTTCATTTGATCAATCTGAGTAGGAAGAAATGAAGCAGTTACTGTATTTCTGTGGGATCCAGTTAATGTAACGGAGTGTAAAACAGAATGTACATGTACATGTACATACATGTACATTATATGTATATGTACAATACATATAATTCTATTAGCATGCGGTCAGTATATATGCACATCATATGCTAACTTTTTTGGTTATAGCTTCAAATGTGACATGATTATCTAGGCTGGTTGAATTGTGAATTTTGATATTTTCATCACGATATTGACTTGTAACTTGATTTCGTAAAATGACAACCAGTCAGCTGTGATGTTATTATTCATAGAAATGAGAGTGCTGTGTAATTGTAGGCAAGTGTATGATATGTAAATGAGTAATGAGTGGTTCAAACCACTGTAAACCTTTTTTTTATGATTTCTGACATCATGAGGAAAGCAAAATCAATACAGCTTGTTAGAATAACATGGTTTCTTAAAACGGTGATTTCAGCAAAATTCAGATACTTTCCCATTCTCAGCTGGTAGAAACAAACTGGCAAGAAAAATTTTTAATAGGCGTACAAAAAGGTAGAGAATTGGGGATTTTTTTGTGCATGTGATTCAAAATGTCTCTACCAACCATACACCCTTGATTAGACGTGTTTTGTGGCCTATCTTGTGCAGTGGAGCAGAGAGCAGGAAAGGGCCCACGGCTACTGGAAGAGTCCCACATGGGAGCCAGTGAACAGTCCTGAGGCCTGAGGACTCCTCAAAATTACCCACTGTGCTCTGAAATCTGTCTCTTTAGTCATGATAATGGCTTAATTTAGTTACATAAAGCTCCAATACAACCATTTATTCACGCAAACGAGGATGTATCTATTGCAAAACAGATTTAAAAAATGTATTCTTAGGGAAATCTTCACTTGAAAATGAAAATTGACACTTATCCTTTAAAGTGGTCTGATTTGATAAAGTGCAGGAAACAATATTTTCAGACTACAAAAATAAGAATGAATGATATTTGAGAGGCAACACATCTTATTCTTAACAATAATAATCAAATATTTGTATATATACACAATTTAATATTGTTAAAATTGTATTATAAAATATTATAAAACAGAGAATTACAAAGAAACAGCGCATTCATGGGATCAACACAACACTACAGTTGTGGATGCATGAGTGATTGTCATGTGACACCACGTTTATTTGTGTTAAAGCCTTTTTTGACAAGAAGTGTTTCCAATAGTTTTTCACAATATTTGAAGTATCAACATTTATAATTTCTGTGCTAAAGTTAAATAAATAAAATTAGTGTTAGCACTTGCAAAAGTTTATCAATAATTAGAATTTGTATCAGCAATATAGTTAAATGTTTTAATGTGCCAAAACTTAAAAGGGATAGTTCACCCAAAAATGAAAATTACCCCATGATTTACTCACCCTCAAGGCATCCTAGGTGTATATGGCTTTCTTCTTTCAGACAAATACAATCAGAGATATATCAAAATTGTCCTGGCGCTTCCAAGCTTTATAATGGCAGTGAATGGGTATTTTTCAGTAGTCCAAAAGAAGTCAAATAAAGCACATACATCCATCATAAAAAGTGCCTCACACGGCTCCGGGGGGTGAATAAAATTTTTGTAAGAAAATATTCATATTTAAAACTTTATAAATGGCAATATGTAGCTTCCGCTAACTGTCATACGTGCGTTCACAATAGAACTAAAGCACATCCATCCATCATAAAAAGTGTCCCACATGGCTCCGGAGGGTTAATAAAGGGCTCCTGAAGCGAATCGAAGCATTTTTGTAAGAAAAATATCCATATTTAAAACTTTATAAACAGTTATCTCTAGCTTCCGCTAACTGTTCGCCCAAAAATGAAAATTCTGTCATCATTTACTTACTCTCAAGTTCTTACAAACCTGTACAAGTTTTTTACTTCTGTTGGTAACCAAGCAGTCCATGGTAGCCATTGACTTCCATAGTAGTTTATATATATATATATATACTATGGAGATCAATGGCTACCATTTGGTTACCAACATTTTTCAGAAGATCTTCTTTTGTGCTCAACAGAAGAAAGAAAATCAAACTTCAGGGTGAGTAAATGATGATAGAATTTTCATTTTTGGGTGAACTATCCCTTTAAGGAAATCTTCACCTTAAAATTAAAATTCAGCAGTCTGGTTTGTTTGACTATCGTATTTTGTCGTATCGTATCCTTTGTCATTCCTATGCTGCCTGCCACCCCTGCAGCTCTCACGGTGGAGGCTGAATCTAGGTGTCTTACGGAGGATAAGACCAAGAGCTGCTGGGATGTTATTTCCAGATTTCTTCAATCTCTATTTCTTCCTCTTTCGCCATCTGCACCATCTCTTTTTCTCACTTCTTTTGGTGCAGCAGGCATTCAATAAGATGATTGCCCTCTTCCCCCAGGGAGAGTCCAGGGTTACAATCTACAGAAATATACATTCATTACAACCACTGGCCTTCGGTTGCATAAGTCACATTTAAAACGACGTTCAAGGGAACTCGGGGCTTGACAAGATGGTTGTTGGTTTATTTATTTATTTCTCTATTCCCAAGTCAACCTTTTATTTTGAGCTCTCTTTCATGGTGACAGACGAGGGTTGAATTTAGCGCTTTCTGCTTCAAAACGCTCATCTGCAAAAGATGTCCAAAAGCGTGATAGCAGAGGGTGTCAGAAATGTCAACATGTCATGTATTTTGTACAAAGGTGTGGTAAGATTTCAAGGCTGTGGATCTATTAACACATGGCTATTCCGAGAGGAACATTTTCTTGGAACATCATGAAAACCATCCTTCGATTAGATTAGCAAAGAACGCTTTTGTGCTCGCTAATCCCTTTTATGTTAAAGAGTGAATTTGTGACACCAGCAGAACAAAAGTATTTTTATCTTCACTTAAAACTGAACTTAATTCATTTGGAATGAGATTCCCTTTTTTCGCATTTGGGTTAAAAAACATAAAATCACACTTCATTTAAATGTTTACTCTCCCTATTCAATCCAATGCAAAGCTCCAATTCAATTAAAATTCTCTGCTCAGTTTCAGTTAATGCTAACAAAAAAGATTCATGAAGTCTCAATCAGAAATGAACTTTTCCATTAAAAGCCAAGATTTGCTCTTTGAAATTGATTTTGAGGGGCATTTTGTCTTATTTAATCGTATAAAAATGTATATTGTGTCATACTTTTATTTCGTATACTAGAATATAATCCATTCATTAACACAAATGCTTAATAATTAGACTAAGAATGTGTTACTATTTACCCCCCCCCCCCCCCCCCCC
>NW_015549582.1:1521549-1544577 GCF_001515605.1 Sinocyclocheilus anshuiensis
TGAACAAAAACAAACAGACTCATTTAAAAGAAATACATTTTGAATTTTAGAGGCATTTTTGTCATTTTCGGTGGCATGTTTACCCTAAACCCTCTTTAATTTCTGATGCTGGTCCCAACACAAATGATTTGAACTTATTTAAAAATGTAAAAGCATTGCACACAATAAAACTAAGTTCATTCAAAATGTTAATAATCTCATTATAATATGTGTAGTCAATAAAAAATATTTATCCAAATTCTTACCAATAATATATACCCAACTTAATACCAAAATAGGCCTAATGGATTTAACGCACCTTTGAAAATGACAAACAGTGCATTCCTATTTACAACACTACAATTGTAGATGCATGTGTAATTCTGTCATGTGACACCACATTTATTTGTGTTAAAATCCTTTTTCTTGACAAAAAGTGTTTCCAAACTAGTTTTTTGCAATATTTGAAGTATTAATATTCATAAGAATTTATGTGCTAAAGTTAGTTAGATAGTGTTGACACAAGTTTATCAATAATTAGCATTTTTGCAAAAAAAAAAAATCCTTGAATTTCCCAAGTACAGCAATTTATCTCACTTGATTCATCCTAGTAACTTGAGTGTTTTGAATCTACTCACCAAAAAAGATGAATGCATATTCATTCACTGATTCGTTCAGTGAACATTTCTTCAGATTTCATATTTATGTCTGTAGGTTCATATAAAAGATGCTTTCAAAAACCACACAATATATACCGTCACACCAACTGGCCTGACATAGGAGAAAGTACATTCAATGTTAATATTTAAATCATGCCTTTGATCACCATTAAAAAAGATCCAGATGGTTTAAAATGTTATCTAGAAAGGTGGTTTGTAGACCACATTAAATATGTCAAATTTTATCTGGTGTATTAAAAGTTCTCAAACAGCATTTGAGAATTAAGCTCAATGGGGAAGTAGCAATTTTCCTCAGATGCTGAGTTATAATAAGAGGAGGCCACACAGCGGTTGTGTACCTCTGCCCCAGCAGTTCAACAATTCATTATTCCCAGCTTTATCGGCAGCCGAAACACGTGCGTCATAGCCAGAGGGATAGATAGTCACAGGGACTTTATGATTCTGAGACTGAGCAGGAAAATGACAGTGATTTCCCTTTGCGCATTGGCATTAGTGCCATGTACCCTGAGACCAGAAGCAGTCGGTCATCTATCTCTCTGGAGAGTACAGCATACAGTGACAACAGACAGTGAAGGAGGCAGACGGACATCATTACCACCGTGGATTAGGTGTGCCGTCATGGAGGCCTGCCGGATTGTGGAAGATTTGGAAAGAACAGAAAGGTTCACACAGACAGGTACAGAGCAAGGACAAACATTTCTCCCCTCATTAGCCACGAGCTCCCTCGTCTGCTGTCACTTTCTGCTCTACAGCCCCAAGGAGTGCCTGAACCCACACCAAAGGCACAATGCTCTATGTAACGCACTTTTCCCTCCAGTGTTGTGTCAAATTACTTGGGACTGTGTGTGTCATGCACAATTTCCTCCTTTTTTTTTTTTTTTTTTTTTTTTTTGAGGGCTTACTGTCTGCCCTAGGCAAGATAAGACATGACTAATTATTTAAAAAAATAATAATAATAATTAAAAACAAATGTAAGACAGAGACATGGGGTTGATGTCCCAGCTTAATATATGAGTTCATTTATAAAATATAATGTATTTCATAACTAAATACAAAATCTATCTTTCTATCTGCCGTCTGTTATTTTATCTATCATTCTGTCTGTCTGTCTCTCTTTCATTGTCTGTATATCTATATCTATATCTATCTATCTATCTATCTATCTATCTATCTATCTATCTGACTGTCTGTCTGTCTGTCTGTCTGTCTTTCTATGCATCTATCAGCCTGTCTATCTTAGAAAGACAGAGAATGAACAAATGATATGTTTATATTTTTGTTCTGTCATTCATACTTTTGTTCTATCTATCACTCATTCTATTGTTTGTTCTCTCATTCGTTCATTCTTTCCATCCTTCTATCTATCTATGGCTGTGTCACATTTGACATATGCAGCCGACAAATGCGACTTCCGGAGGACGCAGTCTCCGAAATGAGACACAGCTTATGATAGATTTAGCCTTTCTGCAGCTTCAATTCATACACTTTTCCCCTGTGCTGTCTTTAAAGTGTGGATGTTCAACACATGGCGCACTTATTAATGCCAAAGGTTCAAATCACTGCGGATGGGCTTTCTGAGATAAGGGTTGTAGTTATGTGCCTTAAACATCAATGGCATTTTTATTTTCGCTTATACATTATATTCGTGTTATTTTCCTGGCTTCAGAGGAGCCAGCTGATGTCTCGTGCAATTAGAGGTTTCTAGCTACATTTACTTTTTGGTGAAGTTTACTTCCAGATAATTTATCAGCTTATATGTCTTTGCTCTAATAAAAAGTGGCAGTATTGATCAAGGCGTTTCTCTTCTGCGGGTGGTGCTCCTTCAGTGCTAAATGTCCTAAAATAAATTGTCCGTTGTTTCCCTAGTATGCTTTTTTAATTATAAACTCAGCCCTGGCCAGGCAGGGGAGTGTGTTTCGGGTCTAATTGGCTGTCATCTTATTTACCTAGCAGTAGATGAGAGAGCGATCAAGCTTTTGCTGAACAGATGGAACCACATAATCTTAAGTCACCTGAAAGGGAAGATCCGCCACGCAGGATCACCCGTCGTGAGGAGAACACGGTACAGGAACCTCTTTGTACACTTCTGGGCACTGAGCAGCCTCTCCGACAGCGACACACGGCACACAAAGACCTGCACACACAGCATATGTGCATATGTTACACATATACAACAGACGGTTACCAAGCAGTTTATCTGATCTTACTGGAGAATCGTTTCATACAGTCATTATGTATTTATAAATACACTCCCATTCAAATTTTTGAGGTTGGTAAGATTTTTTTTTTTATGTTTGCTCACCAATGCTGCAATAATTTGATCAAAAAATTATTAAACTATTATTACATTTTAAAATTGAAAATATATTTTCAAACGTAATTTGTTCCTGGCAAAGTTTAATTTTTAGCAGCCATTACTCCTGTCTTCTGTGTCACCTTCAGAAATCATTCAAATATTTTTTTTTCAGGATTCATGATACATGTTCAATTAAAATAATTAATTTGAAGTAAAAATCATTGTGAAATTTCTTTACTGTCGCTTTCAATAAATTGAATGTGTTGTTGATAAATTATATGGGCTGTCAGTTTAACGCGTTAATTTAATTAATTAGTTATGAAAAAATAACGCGATTAAAATATATGATAAGCGATATCACACAAGCAGCAAGAGCAGTATCACACAAGTGCTGCGTCCGAGTTTTGAAGAAATCGGGTGAAGCAATGATTCTATGGCCCATTCATAGAGAACCATTTACTTCATTCCTGAATCAAGCAGCCATTTGAACGAATCAAATGAATGAATGACTCAATGACTTATTCATTAAGACATTTACCGCCACCTACTGGCAGTTTTAGTTTCTTATTTAGAGTATCATTTCATTAAAAAAAATGCATAGGCTTATTTACATATGAATAAAAAATCCATATTAATAACAAATAAAATTAAAAACAAATTATTTCTAAATCTACATTTTATAATATCTACTTTCCTCATGTGACACAATAATGGCTTTAAATTATATTTTGTGGGTAATTTCTCTGCAAAATTTGATGTGTGATTAATATGTGAGTAATTAGATTAATTAATCACCACATTATATAATTAATTAGGTTAAAAATTGTATTAAAATTTATATGTATATATATATATATATATATATATATATACAGCGATTAAGCGTGATTAATCACATCCAAAATTTTAGTTTACACATACTTAAATACATATATATTTAAGAAACATATGTAATATATATGTATATTTATATATATATGGCCTGCGAGAAAATAAATAAAAAGAGTGGGGCTGCAATGAGTGCAGGTAGCCTAGAAACAGCATAGTTCAACCCAGTGGCATGACAACACCGGCCCTCGCGGCCAAAAAATAGACCGGCCCACCGGGAATCCTCCCGGTGCTCCCGATTAGCCAATCCGGGCCTGCACTACAAGCTCCCTTCATATTCCCAACTGGAATCTGTTTTTCCACTAGATCAGCTTACTGAATGTAATATTGAGAAATCCTGAATAAAACTGAGCAGCCATGCATTGTGGTTTGGCACTGAAGTTTGAGAAGGACATTTATGTCATCATTTACTCATCCTCCACTTTTTCCAAACCTATATGAGTTTCTTTGTTCTGCTGAATACAAAAGAAGATATTTTGAAGAATGTGGGTAACCAAACAGTTTATGGTAACCACTGACTCCCCCCACCCCCATACTATGGAAGTCAATGGCCACCTGTTAAATGTATGGTTACCAACATTCTTCAAAATATCTTCTTTTGCATTCAAGAGCTGAAAGAAATTCATACAGGTTTGTAACAGTGAACTATCCCTTTAAAGTTTTTTGTGTACTAGAAGGGATGGCAGTAGCATGATGTATATTTCTTTGCTTTGTTTACAGTTTTGATTTTTGCCAGACTTTGGAATAACAGCATAAAATCAGGCCCACTTTACAGCTTATTGTTTCATTGACAGGTTAAAGCAACCATATTTAAAGCATACCAAACATTTGTAAGCAGTGCATTTTATTTATAACTTTTCTTATATTCAGCATGTATACTTTTTGGCGCATCAGTTAAAATTCGTTTCACTTCAAAATGCTCGAAAGGTGTAATCATATTAGAAATTTTTGCAAGTAAAAAGGTTAATTGACTATTGTCAATAATGTAGCGATGTGTCAAGTACAGCTCACAGTGAAGTTACTGTCTCCAAGTAGCTTTCTGTTGGTCAATTTGGCGAATCCGTTACTAAATCTGCATGGGAAATCTTTTGTCGTCACACAAAATTCCCATTTGCATGGATTCCTACTGAAACGACTGGATTTTGCCCCCAAAAAATTCGCTAAACAACAGTAAATGTAACAGCATTTTTACAAACAGCTCACTCATTGGTTCTAGACTCAATGAGTCAGTGAGTTGTTCACTCAGGAACTAAGACAAATACACATTGTTTCAAAGCATCTTCCAAGCAAACATTTGTTTGTTTCTTTCACATTGGAAGAAGATTTAATCTAGACAACTACCAGCACTCCAGGTTATTTCCTTCCCCAGTTATTTCTGAGATCAGAAGTAATAGAGTGTAATTCTATTTTGGACCAAGCTGCTGGTCAGCGTTTGTGTTGAGAAGTGTTTTAAAGGAACGATGTGTTTTTATCCAGCCCTGGACATTAAATCATGGCTGTCTGTTCAAGGTAACTCTTATCTCACCGCCAAACCAGCCAAATGTAACTAGCCTGAGGTGAAATGCTGTAAATCCGAAGTGACCTTAGTTGTCCTGTGAACCTGATAAGCAATAATGTGTTTATGTTATTTAAGCTCTCTGTAGTGCTCAAAGCAGCTCACTTGTAATCAATACAATCGATCAGACGGCCTGGGTGTTTGTCTGTCCATCAGGATGGCGTACACAAACATCGAGCACCAGTGCTGAGTCGACATTTTGAAGACATACTGTTTCTTCCCATTAATGTTTGTGCATAAGTTTTCTCCATTCGCACTTCAGTTGGCTAAATCATTTTTGTACATTGATTGATTCAAATCCAGTCTGCAAAGTAAAATAGATTGTTTTGGGGGTTTTGTGTATTTGAGGCACTTTCGAGACATCAAAGTCCACCTTGAAAGCTCACCTTCAGCGTGGAGTTTTCACTATCATCTCCTCTCATTACTGCAGCATGGGGTTTGCCCTCAGGTCTCCCCTGCAGGAAAACACACTCTCGCTCGATCAAATACAAATCAATGCTCCACAGACCATGAATGAAATCTATAAAACTGAAGTTCTCAAAGATAAATTGAGATCAAGTCTAAATGAGTTATGACATATTGTCTTGGAGGATGTTGTTGGCTCAGTGTTATAATGACATTTTGTTGCACTTCTTCCCTCTTGCGAATGACGTAATGCTCGACTAGCTTTCATTGGCTTCCTGATGTTCACTGAACATGGTTTTATGAGGTCTGTGGCTTAGTTTGGTTTACTCAGGGTGCCATCGGGTTTACATCGGTAGGCCTATGTTGTTTTTCTCTGAGGGTAAATATTGTGTGAGCCTGAGGTTGAGATGGTCTTGAATGAACAGTTTATCGAAAAATAAAAAGTTCTGTCATTATTTACACATACATTTCTTCATGTTCCAAGTCTTTTAAAGTCATAGCTGTTGTCATTCACTGATAATCTTACATTTGGACAGCTATGAAATGGGCAGCCTATAAGAATTTAGTAATATTTGACCTCATTAAAGCCAAAAGCCATTATGTATTAATAGTATAATACATATTTTTAAAATTGACTAAATTGACAATTCAGTGGCTACAAATTACTGCTTTTTTTACTTGATTTCCATGGAAAAAAAATATATTAAAAAATAAACAAGATACATTTATTTAAGTTAATTTGACCAGTTTAAGCAACACTGCATAAGATGTTAAGACATATTTTCAAAGGTTTTATCATACAATATTATATACATATTGAAGTTATGAATTTAAATTTTGTCACTGCACTAGCAGATTTTTACACTTGTTTTTAACCTTTTTTTGCCAGGTCACCAGTTCAAGACAAAATATACTCATATTAAAGGGGTCATAGGATGCTACATGCACTTTTACAAGTTGTTTGAACTGAAATGTGTGTTGGCATTATATTATATTAAAAATATTTTTTTTTTTCTTAAAAGAGTGTGTCTCAAGTAAATGTATCCAGTTTCAAGTATTTGTAGATATTTGAATTGAAAAAAGTTGTGAAGTTTTTTTTTTTTTGCTATTTAGGAAACGGATTTCACAGCCCTCATGATGCTTTTTTCTTAATCTTTAGAGAAGCCCATGAGGAACCCAGTCGTAGACATAGCAAATACAAATCTTTCAATTAATCTGCTTGCTTCTCTTGCAGCCAGATGTCTGAAGACTGTACAGTGACACAGGTCACAGACAGACACAGCTGTCATCTGCCTTAACATGTGCTTTTTCTTTCTTTTTCTTTTGTTCTAGTCTTTCTTATTCAGTGAACAATGACCGGCTGGCAGTGGTGTAACATCCTGTGAAGGATTCTGAAAAGATGTATAGATTTTAGTCTTGAAATGTACAACTTATTCATTCCTGTTATGGTGAAAGAAAGCATTATTCTAATAATATTTCAGCAAAACATTGAAGATGACTGCTGTGGCTTAATGTAATTTGTTGTCTTTTTCAATCAATCAGTGTTATAGTGTACAATACAAGAGAGAACGTCACTCAAGTGGCATTCTGGCCAAGCATGCTTTCATAAGCTGTCCATACTTTTGGGAAAAACTTGTGTGTCTGAGAGAGATCATCTGGTTTTATTGTAATCCATTGTCAGCATTCTGTTACCCAAGAATAGAAATTGCTCTGTTATATTAATCTGAGATGACATCCAATGCAATCTGATGAATTGCTTCTGGGTTTTATTTCAGGTGAACAGTAATAACAGTAATAACATGGACTCTGTTTTTAAAGTCTGACTAAGTTAAACCAAAAAAACTTTTTTTTTTTTATCATTATTTTGTCTGTTGTCACTGAAGACTGGAGTAACAGCTGCTGAAAATTCAGCTTTGCAATCACAGGAATAAATTATATTTTCAATATATATTAAAATAGCAAACAGTTCTTTTTAATTGTAATAATATTTCACAATACTATTATTTTTACTGTATTTTTGTTCAAATAAATGCACCCTTAGTGAGAGTTAGTGAGAGTGACTCTTAGTTTTATATAATAGAATTATAATAATTTACATATGTATTTCTCATATACATAATTATATGCAAAATTATATTGTTATTTCATATATAACATATGTTTTAAGTATAAATCTAACTAAATTTAGTGAGGTTTATGATTAAAATATAACAAAAGATGAGAATGTAGTCTTATCCTACAGAATTCATTAAAAAATATTTAATAAATAAACAAATACAATAATTAATTAATTCAATATTTTTCTTGGAAAACAAGACTGATAAAGAAAAGTTTTTCGCAGAGTAGGCAGTACTAAGCATTAGAAAAAAGCTTGTCAGTGTTGCATAAAATGATGGTGTCACCTGAAAAATGTTTCATCTTATATCGGGATCTATATTTACTGTGAAATGAGAGTTTATTTTGACGCAGAGGTGTGCCCTAAGGAAGCTGCGTGTTTTGAGTACATCCTCAAGACCAGTGTTTACTGCTTTGATGCGGGTGTTGACTTACTGTGAGTTTATTGCTTTCTCTGAATACATTTTGAAAGAGACTACGGGTGCGCCTTTCTTCCATAAAATAACTTAATGTGACTAAGGCTAGTGGTATGATTAACAGTCGTCTTGAACAGCGGGATAATTCAGTGGCTTATACTTTCTTAGCTGCCAATGGTGCAGTAATCCCTTCCCACAATTCAGCTGGTAAATTCCTCCTGTGTTGCAAAGAAGGAATGTCTTCCATGAGAAATACAAAAAAAGAGCATCTTAAAAAAGGACATGAATTGGGTTTTTATTCTCTTTGAGGCTTTAGAAATGAGGAGTAAACAAACACAGAATGAGAATGCTTGCTATGGGAAATTTAATATATTTATCCAGCTGAAGGATTCAGATAGGTTGCATATTCCTCTTACTGGCCGCACATGCCAAAATAAAAACGCTTATTACCTCATGCACTATTGTTATGCACACAAATTAAATTTGAACTTTAAAGGAATTGTTCACCCTAAAATGAAAATTTGCTGAATATTTACTCACCCTCAGGCCATCAAATATGTAGATGAGTTTGCTTTTTCATCAGAATGGATTTGAAGAAATTCAGCATTACTTCACTTGCTCACCAGCGGATCCTCTGCAGTGAATGGGTGCCGTCAGAATGGGTGCAGTGTTAATTTTTACAGCAAATTTTTATTTAGTTTTAGTCATAGTCTTTTGACTAAAATGCCATTTAGTTTCAGTCATATTTTAGTCATCTGAATTGTTTTTAGTTTTAGTCTAGTTTTAGTCAACTAAATATCATACGATTTTAATCGACTAAATCTACAGTAAATTTAGTCGGCTAAAATCTAATGGGTTTAGTTACAGTGCATTTATTAAGCATTTCTCTAAAATTTCCAAACTCATTATATAGGTTTGATATTAAGGTTTTATCATGATAGACAACGATTTAACTGTGGTGACACATAACATGTCTTTATGTTAAAATTAAATAAAACCACTTCTCATAAAGAACAAGAACATGGTCTCTTTTTAATGAAATACCAGTGGTTATATAGGCTAATTATGCATTCTTTATAGCAACTTGTTTACCATATTCTTTCAAGCAGACATATTTAATTCTATAAATAAATTTAGATTATTCTTTAGGGCTACTAACATTTTTCAGTCAAGAGCAGTGAGTGATTTTCTGTCTTTCTGTTGTTGCTTGATTAACATCAATGACTTGGACAATAGCAACTAAATTAGGCTGCTGTCCCTTTAAAACCGAATGCACAGATGCAATGTACTGATACACGTTCTCCCTACTGTTTACATTCACTTAAGACGTAATCAACTGTGTTTGCGTGAATACTCGTCAAACCGGACAATTCGTTATCATTTTGTGTGTAATTCTCCGTTCATGCGACGCGAAAGAGTACTCGCGCGCTGTCAGACGCGCTGTATGTGTATGCTTCAGTGTCTGCGCTCAGAAAACTGGACCGAATTGAGTTCTCTCTTGCGTCGTCAGATTTATCCATATGTCTGCTCTTCTCTTACTCCCACATATTGACATTTTTGAACGGTTTATGTGATGTGCAGCAAGCGTATTTTAGCTTATGTCCCGCCGGTTCATATGTACGCATCTAACCTCCGAACCACGCAGCAGATTCGTTCTGAATGAATCTCTTCCCAAATCGTCCCTCCCTAACATTTTCGTCACGTTTTTGTCATTCAAAAAGAGTTTAATTCGTTATCGTCTCGTTGTCGTCAGTGAAAAAAATGTCGTTGATGAAAATTATGATGAAAATTATTCTTCAATGAAATTAACACTGAATGGGTGTCATCCAAACAGCTGATAAAAGCATCCATAAGTAATCCACACAACTCCAGTCCATCAATTAACATCTTGTGAAGTGAAAAGCTGTATGTTTGTAAGAAACAAAACTATAATTAAGGCTGTTTTTGACTCTGATTTTGAAGGCACCCATTCACTGCAGAGCATCCATTAGTGAGGAAGTGATGTAATGCTAAATTTTGCCAAATCTGTTTAGATGAAGACAAAAACTTATCTACAACTTCACAGTTAAAAAAAAAAAAGTTGTAAAGATTATTGCAGTACGTTTTACAAGAAAATTTGACTAAAAGACTTTCTAATTCAAAATGTCAAATGGGTTAGCAAATTTTAATTTTTAGGTGAACTATTCCTTTAATAGAACATTTTAACTAAGACCCCATAAACTATTTTCAGTTCATTCTGTGTTAGTGCAATTTAAAAAAAAAGTCTTGATAGAACAGTATAATATTTATTCAGGATGATTCATCCCTGTATTAGAGATTGTTTACGCTGGTGTCCGTGCAGCTGTTCTCTTGGTGGTGGCGATAAGGACTTTTCTCGGCTTTTTGACTGATTTGTGAATGAAAAGGCAGAGACGTCCTGTCAAAGGGCTGTAAGAGGAGTTGTGATGGCTGGAGAATAGATGGAGTGTATCGCCGCTATCCAAACCATTCTGCAAAGGGGCATCTTTCTTTTTTTTTCCTTACCCATGCTGTCGCCTCAGCCTGTAGGCTCATTAACAACAACAAATTTGTTCTTGACACTAATTACTGCTTCCCAGGAAACTGTGAAGCGAGGCGAATGAAAGGCGGCCATCTACTCATCGCAGAGGCATTACATAATTTAACCCGGGCAAACGAACACAATGCCTTTTGGGTTTTTGTGTGGCTTGTCGAGGAAACGGGGGTCAGGTTAGATTGTTTTTGTCTTTATTGACGTGAAAGATAAGGGATGCAGGAGGTACAAACCTTGCTCTTTCCTAATACAATATCATTTGCATTGCTTTTTGTAGCGCTTAGGCCATACTGAGGTATTTGGCATTTACGCACTGTGTGCGGTTTGACATTGCATGTCGATCGGCATGCACAGATTTGTTTAGTGGAGTGCAGGCAATCTGCCGCATGCTGCCGAACAGGCCATTGGGCCGAACATGTGACGGCAGAGGAGGTTATAACGGATTTGCTTACAGGCTGAAGGAAGAGTTGGAGATAAAGGAAGAGAGTGGGTGGACGGGCAATACTCCTCCCTCTACACCAGATGTCAAGTGTTAGTGTATTATCAGAGGACAACAGCGCAGCCGGTTCTCCCTTCAGGCAAATGCAACAAGTTAGTACACTCATTCAGTATCATTACCGAACGTGGGGTTTGTTTTTTGACACACTGACTCCTGTGAAAATTTCCGTGTCTAGATTTGTCTTGAACACCCAAAGGAGTCAAGATGTCTGCTGAAATGCTTTATGAATGCCGGATGACAATAATCGGAACTCATTTTGCTGCCAGGCTGGGTTATGTGGAAAACTGCATTTGAATGTTGAAAATAAGAGACTGCAGTATGCCATTTGTTGTTCCCTGATCAACATGCAATCCAGAGCTTTATTTAACAGCTGTGATCCACACAGTCGTATTGAACAAATAAACTGAGATTTAATTGCGGTTAAGCCAGTTGTGATGTTGTAAGATGAAAAAACGAATAAAAACAAAAGCTAACTCCAAACGGTTGTCTTTAATGTAGGAAGCATCAGTAAACATTACCATCATCAACCACTCCATTTCTTCCTCACCCCCTCTAGGTCTCTTATTAGGTCTTTTACTGCCCTCTAGCGACCATACTCAGTATCACAATGATTCACAGAACACAACACCAGTGTTTGTGAAGCTACTTTGAAGCTACAAGGTACAGCAGTCAAGCTGCTCTTTTAAAAATGTATTTGAATATCTATTTTATAGCCAGTGCTCCAGACTTCAGTGTTACATGATCCTTCAAAAATCATTCTAATATGCTGATTTGGTGCTCCAAAAAATTTCTTATTATATTTCTTGAAAACAGTTGTGCTGCTTAATATTTTTGTGAAAAATGTGATATATTTTTCAGGATCCTTTGATGAATAGAAAGTTCAAAATAGTGGAGCGACGAGACAAAAACATTAAAACCCATTATAAACGAAGCATTTGTTGCATCCAGTGGGGACATAATTACAGATTATAATGACTTATACTGTCTTTTTACGCGTTGCATTGCATCGCGCCGCGTAAACATAAAACCATGTCTGCATTTGTGATCAGAGAAATTACAAACTACAAACTCTACTCTACACTGCTCAAAACTCGCGTTTGAATCGTCAGTGGCACATTCTTTAAATATAAAAACGTACTTACAGTCTGTGAGTCAGAACAGCCGGCATTGTAGTCTACTCTACCAGGATCAGGAAACAGTCCTCCATAAAATGCGCTGGACACATCTGAATATTTGGGTTGAACTGTTCTGGAACAGTGTTGTAAATACAACTTAACCACTGATTTCTAGTCGTGTCCTCTTTTGGAAGGTCAAACAAAGTAGTCTCGCTTTCACAATGAAACACTGTGTCACACATAGAGGCCTAGAGTGAGCAGAGGCCGGCGGCTAGAGTGAGCGGCGGCGATCCCACAGTCTTGTAAATTAATTAACTGATCATGTCTTTTTAAATAATATTAGTAAATTATTATTATTATTATTATTATTATTATTATTATTATTATTATATAACTGTTTAGGGCTATATTTTTATATTTATTGTTGTATTTCCCCTTTCAATTCGTGAATCGCTTTACCTAATTAACGTTCTGTATAATTATTATAAATATGCTAGCATATATTTTGCAAATACTGTAAACGCCTGACAATTATGCCAATATATTTTTGACTTTATGACTGTGTTTACGCCCCTGTGTGACGATAAATAAGTGTGTTGTTTTCATTTACAAATGATACACAAATGATTAATTCCTCAACGAAACACTATAGTATTTATAATTATAGTCTATTAATTACCTGAAATAAAATGAAATATATGTTAAATTCAACCTTTAAACTGCACTTCTAGTAAAAATTCCAGTCATACAGCATAATCAAAGCTTTATTGACATGTCAAGCATTTACAGTAGGCTATTATTTACAAAACTGTTCAGAACGTTAGGAGATCGAAATGAAGGGGAAATAAATCAAATAGCCTACATAACATCGAATATAAAAATATAACCATTAATAATAATAATAATAATAATATAAAATATCAGTTAATGGACTTACAAGACTGTGGGATGGATACATTTTATTTTATTTTTTTGTAGGCCTATTTTATTTTATGTAGCCTACTTTATGTATATGGACTTACTAAAAATGTTTTCTTGTAGGCCTATTTTATTTTATGTAATTTATAACATTTATTCATGATATTCATGATACGAATGCTGTCTACATCGCGCGCAATACAGTCCGGTAGCCTAGGCCTATGGTTAAAGGAGTCATATGACGTTGCTAAAAAGAACATTATGTTGTGTATTTGGTGTAATGCAATGTGTTTATGCGTAGTCCTGAACGTTTCTGTGTGCGCAGCGGGATCTCTGATCTCTCTCTCTCTCTCTCTCTGTGTGCAAGTGATGTGTGTGTGCGTTTGTGTGTGTCAATTAAAGCAGCGGCGCATTAATATAGATCAGTGATTAACCTGACATGGATCTAAATGTGCATTAAACGGTTTTAATGCATATCTGCCAGCCAATCAGAATCAAGAATTCCAACAGACAATGGAATAAATGAAAGTAAAACATTCTAAGAGCACAGCAGTGTATAGTATACCTGTTGTAGCACATTGTTTACTTTAAGAGTACATGTTATGTTTAATTTTAAATGTTTTATTTTAATTTAAGACTATGTTTTATGTATTTTAAACTTAACAGTAATTTACTTTCAAATGCCCCAATTGCTGAAGGGTCTGCACAACTTTTTTGTACAAGTTCAAGTTGCATTGTTCAAAATATCTGTAGTAGCACAGCAGTGCATACCTGTTTACATTTAATTAAGGTGGACTAGACTAGACTGTATTACAAATAGTTGAGTTTGCCAGGTGCATACAACATTTATGACAGGTTTTCATGAAAACCTTTGGTCAGTTTGTCTGCTTGACAACCCCATTTTGCACTGCAACAATAAAATTGAAGTGAGATAAACAAACTGATCAATTTTTCTTTTTAGTTAAAACAGATGTTGCCAAAGTTTTCATTTGGGGACATAATTTGAAGTTGGAAAAAGGTAATAAATTGCAATATATCACAGAATATTGCAATATATTTAAAATCGCAATAAGATTGTATCGTGACAATATCGTATCGTGGGGCCTCTGGTGTTTCCCACCCCTAATATATATACCAAAATCTGAAGAGTGCCTGCCCAAAGGGCTACCAGGGATTTTGAAATTTTTCGAGCCCTGATATCATATAATAAAATATAATTTGTTGTTACTACAGTAAATTTATATTAATTATGGAATCTCCTTCAATGCTTTCAGAATCTTTACTTTTTAAAATTATTTTGTTTCTGTATTTTTTAAAATATATTTTAATGCGTAAAAAACCTGCGTGACCATAGCAACCTGCAATTTATCAGAGATGGATAAAACATTTTTATCCAACCCACAGTCTTGTAAATTCATTAACTGATCGTGTTTTTTTATTTAATATTTGTATATTATTATTATTATTAAACTGTAATATAATCATTTAATAATATTATTATATTAACTGGTTTAGGGCTATATTTTTATATTTATTGTTGTATTTCCCCTTTCAATTCGTGAATCGCTTTACCTAATTAACGTTCTGTATAATTATTATTAATATGCCACCATATATGTTGCAAATACTATAAACACCTGACAATTATGTCAATAAAGTTTTGACTTTATGATTGTATTTACGCCTGTGTGTGACGATAAATGAGTGTGTTGTGTTTTCATTTTCAATGATACACGAATGATTCATTCCTCAACGAAACGCTATAGAATTTTTAATAATTATAGTCTATTAATTAGCCGAAATAAAATGAAATATATGTTAAATTCAACCTTTAAAGTGCACTTCCAGTAAAAATTCCAGTCATACAGCATAATCAAAGCTTTATTGGCATGTCGAGCATTTACAGTAGGCTATTATTTACAAAACTATTCAGAACGATTAGTAAAGAGATCGGAATGAAGGGAAAATAAATATACACAACAACGAATATAAAAAATATAACCAATAATTATAATAATAATAAATATTATGGAAAAATTACGATCAGTTAATGGACTTACAAGACAAAATAAAAATGTTTTCTTGTAGGCCTATTTTATTTTATGTAATTTATAACATTTATTCATGATAAACTTCATTCGAATGCTGTCTACATCGCGCGCAATACAGTCCGGTAGCCTAGGCCTATGGTTAATATAATAATTTAGTAATGTAATATTTTCTATAATAATTCATATAATAATTTCTTAATTCAAAATAAAATATGAATAAATACATCTCTGATAATCGCAGGTTGCTATGGTCACGCAGGTTTGCTTACTCATTAAACTCGTGGCCAGCCACACAAAAAAATATGTCAATCCCTCTACATAAGAACTCGTGGCCACGAGAAATGGATTTTGTTCCCTCAACATAGCATCTCGAGACCACGACTTCACATCGCGTGGCCACAACATAAGGATGTCGTTACCTCGACAAAATGATCTCGTGGCCACGACATTTCATCACGTTCCCATGAGTTAATATGTTGTGGAATGACTCAGCATGAAGGCTCTAATATTTTAACTCTGAAATCAGAGCACAGTTGAATAATTTAATCAAAATCTAAACTGAATATGGGACTATACCATGCTGTCCTGCATCAGGACATTAAACTGTCCAGATTGTTATATCTTTGAAAGCTGCTGGACCTGATTAGTTTTGACTGTGCAAAGTTCTGTATTATGTTCTGTTTATTCAGATGAATCATTCTTTTAGAATGGATCATTTCATTTAGAAGAATTGATTCACTAAAATGAATCAATTTCCTCTGCTATATGAGAGAGAGGATCGCTTAGGACATCAGCAGTTAAGCTGTGTACAGTACACAAACAAGTTCACACTAAAAACAGGGATTTTACTGCTACACCACTACTTGTTAGAGGTAAAAGGTAGCTTTTGTTAACCCATTTGTTGAAGAGGTTTCACTACATACAGATTCTGAACTTTATTACTTATATAATGTCATATTTCTTAATTTGACCTAGGTGCATCTCTGCCTTAAAGACTGTTGTTGAGGTTCATAATTCTTCTTGACTTTCTGGTTGGATTCCCACACTATTCTGATTTCACAGGTTCCAGATCAGTGTTTTAAAAAAGGCTGCGAAAATCCGTCTGCAAGAAAACCCCACTCATGTAACCACATTTGTAGAGATATGAAGATAAGATGGAAATCCAATCTCTAAATGCATGCATGCAGCTTCTCACTCAGTTTAAAAGAATGGGTTTCATATTTGCCAGGAAACAGCACTGGATGGGCAAAGCATTGACATTTCACCCTTTCAGAGTAGCCTAACAAAAAGCATTAGTCAGACACTGGTTGCTGTGGACTAGGACACTTAAAGGCCCTTGCACACTGAGTCCGAAAGTTTCGTCAGAAATTTTCATACGTTAAAAAATAAATATGATCTCACGTTGTGTCAATCACGTTTACACACTGCCTCCGAAACTTTCATAATAGAAAAAAATCGTATCGGGTTACATTTTCTGAGTTTTTCGCATCCATAGCAAGCATTTTGAGAGGTGTTTTGACCTACCTGGTCTCATGGCAAAAACGTACCTGGGGGCACTTTTTCGCGAGATGCGAAATACGTACCAATAAGTACATATCACTGCAGTTTCCAAAGGAAATGAACACTAGAGGCAGTAAAACTCTGACACCTTTTATTCCTTTTCACACAAATTTACAGAGTTTCGATTAATAAAGCATAATTTTCGCACAGTTACTTGAAGAATATTATGATATGACTTCAAAACAATTTTAATATGGTGGGAGATTTGAAAACTGATGCTTTTGAATGTTAGCATAACACATATCCAGCTATGGGTTTTCTTAGACGGTAGGTTTTTTCGGTAGCTCACGGAGTACGGACACGTACGCTTCGACAAAACAGTTCAAATCTGCATATAAGGAAGTTCAAATGGCACGGTTGCATCAACAAAGCACTGTATAGGTCCTTGCACACTGAGTTCACGGAAATTGGTGGCCTTCTTTTTAATATGTGGCTCCAGTATCGCTAGCAAAGCATCAAACTGAGCCACTGACATCCTGAAGTAAACTTTGAATCGCCCGTGATAATCCCCGCAGCTCCTTGATAAGGAGGTAGAACTCTCCTTGGATTGGATGATGGATCCAATATTTCCTCTTTCTTTTTCTCTTTTTAAGAGAGAGGACAACAAAATCATCCTCATTTCTTGAAGACTCCGTTTTGTATTGTTTTGTGAATTTTTTCACAATGGATTAATTAATACGCATCGGACTCAGTGTGCAAGGTTTCTGTGCGTGACAAATTTTTTGGATGACGAATACGAAAAAACGCATACGAAAATTTCGGACTCAGTGTACAAGGACCTTAAAGGGTTAGTTCACCCAAAAATGAAAATTCTGTCATTAATTACTCACCCTCATGTCGTTTCAAACCTGTAAAACCTTCGTTCATCTTCGGAACACAAATTAAGATATTTTTGATGGAATCTGAGAGCTGTCTGACCCTGCATAGACAGCAACGCAACTGAAATGTTCCCAAGTCCAGAAACGTAGCAAGGAGATCTGTAAAATAATCCATGTGACATCAGTGGTTCATCCGCAATTATACGAAGCTACGAGAATACTTTTTGTGTGCAAAAGAAAAAAAAAAAAACGACTTTATTCAACAATTCGTCTCCTCCGCATCACCCTGGTGCCATTTTGGAGAATATCAGCTGGACGTAAACAGCGTATGCTATTCTGTGTCAGCTGCGTCACGCGGATATGTTGTTTCATTCAAATCAAAGCGCAAACAACTTAGGAAAGAGATCCGGCCTGACGCAGCTGACACAGAACAGCATATAGATCTCCTTGCTACATCCCTGGACTTGGGAACATTTCAGTTGTATTGCTGTCTATGCAGGGTCAGACAGCTCTCAGATTCCATCACAAATATCTTAATTTGTGTTCCGAAGATGAAGGTCTTACGGGTTTGAAACGACATGAGGGTGAGTAATTAATGACAGAATTTTCATTTTTGGGTGAACTAACCCTTTAAGAGTGATCATTATATATAGATGAAGCAGTGGGAAATGCTCTCCAAGTCCTGTGACTTGAAACAGGCCTGCTGTATGTCTGTTGGAGCGAGACAGCTGAATACTGAAGTAAATACACTGGTTTCTTTTGAGAACTGAGGGTGATGTGACCAAAATCTAATATCACAGTATAAGTATTTTTAATGGTATATATTATGACATTGTTGTTTTTAATGGAAATTCAACCCAAATATATTGTAATATATATTAACTAACCATGTGGCAATTGACCAGTATTAAATTTTATTTTATTTTAACAGCCAACAGCCAATATTACATTTTTGTGCTGTTTTGACAAAATAAATTAACAATAAAAATAAAATGCTAAAATCAAAATTTTCAATGTTACAGGTTTAATGTACAGCATCAAAAAATTTATATTAATTTTAGAATTTTCTAAACATAACATTTGACAGTGTTATTAAATTATTAGTGTTTTTAATAATTAAATTTAAGTGGAAAAAATAGGGGAAATGAGTACACAGAATTAAATGTCTAGTATTGACTGATACATCAAAAGAAAAAATCTCTATAATCAACATAGTAACAATATATTGTGCATCCCTAATTAACGCCTATTTTGATGAATTGCGTGTGAAAGCTACTTTATCGTTTGATTTATTTTTTTTATTTATTTAGAACTTAATGAATGCAAACCAAAAGACTGTTCTTAAATCATAAGACTGGCAACGATGCGAAAGAAACATTATATAACACTTGAGAATTTTTTTTATTTATTTAGAACTTAATGAATCCAAACCAAAAGACTGTTCTTAAATCATAAGACTGGCAACGATGCGAAAGAAACATTATACAACACTTGAGAAATTCAAAACAGCAGTACATTATAAATATGACAGGATGAGCCATGTCTGAACCATTGTAAAATAGCCACTATACAAACACCAAACACTGTGAGTAAATCGAAATGAGAATGCTGGGCTTTCCCACGGGAATGCAGCGAAAAGCCTGCAGGAGTGCTAGGAAAGACCTGATATTCTCGTTGTCAGAATCACAGACCCGCACTCACACTAGTGATAGAGAGGAGAGAACAATGAGAATGACGTCACTCATTACAGCAGACACGGCAAACGGGAAGGCAGATTTCTGCCATTTGTTTGGCCTTGGCTTGTGTTGGTATGCTGATAAAGAACAGTTCTCCGTCTTGGCCTGGTGTGATGCCTTTACTCGACAGACTTTTTAAACTTTATTCTTCAGGATGTCTGCCAATTTCTTACAGTAGGCAGAGACTGTAAATGGAGGAGGAGGCAGATCATTCTTAGAAAAATTAATAGGAGGAATCACAACACTCATGCTGTCTTCAGGTCCTCCTGGGAAGTTCCCACTTACGAGTTTGGAAGTTGGAAAATATGGACTCTTTTGGCAATTTTATGTTCCTCTTTTTCACTTACTGACAAAGACGGGAAGCTTTTTAGGCCTAATGCAACAAAATGAAGAGCAAAGGATGTGCATTAGAGCGCCTACACACACTGCATCAGAGAACACTGTAAATATGTTAATTTCAATGAGGATGGTACATCGCAAGGTGGAAAAACGCAGGGGTTTGAGAAATTAATGCTCCAAGACGCTTAAAGTTTTATCATCATGTAAAAGTTTAAACTTTTGCTGCAGTGCACTGACTTTAGATTCTGATGTATGATGAGAATTGCAGGGCAGGTTGAGTTGTGCTTCTCACTTTCTTTCAAACTGACATGGCTCTTTCCACACCCTCAAAACATGTTTTAGATACATAAGGAATGGACTGTATGCACAGAGTGTTCTTTAGAACTTCCGCATTAAGATAAGCCAGCTCATAAACTTGAACTTCCGCATTAAGATAAGCCAGCTCATAAACTTCCGGTGAAACATCATTTGATGTTGTGGTATTGAGACCTTTAAAGAAGCCTCCCCTGCCTTGTTCTTTTCAGAAACTGAGAAACAAAATAATTGCAACACCGTAAATGATGAAAGCAGCATTAATATACAGTTTCATGTTATTTAACAACATATAAGTTTATATGCTGAGCCTGGTAATCCCAGGAGAGTACCCAGACACGTAATTGTACATTTAAATGCTTACAACTAAACACTATTGTAACTGTTTAAGCTAACGTTAGCTAGCTATCGACATCATAATGGTATTAGTAAAATGTGTCTCCTGGCGGAAAACAAAGACTTAAGAGGAAATTGACATGAAATTAGCATTATAACCAGTAGATGGCAGCAGAAGATCACTCATTAGCTCAGTTGCCATTTCAACTCCCTAGTGTTTTCACATCTTGCTTTTGGATTTATTATAAAATGACTATTAATACATTTTATTACTTTTACTACGCTTAAGTATAAAGTATAGCAAGTGCAGGAAGTCACAAAGAAGGGTTAAGTATTTAAATACTTGACTAGTTAACTACAAATTAAATAAGTTAATTATTAATGGTATAACAATTAAATAATAATGCATTAAATATTTTGAAATATTTTAAGATTTAATTTAAAAACTACATTTTTTTAAAGTTGTATCTTTAACTGTAGAAGCTGCTAAATACATTCGGCCAATACAGACTTGCTGCTGTAGTTTTGTTACTCTGAATTTAGTCTGAATCACTAGAAATGTGTATTTTATCCTTGTACAACCACAGAATGATGGAACATATAGTTCTGTTGGCTAAATAAGCATTTTCTATCAAGCATTATATCTACCATGTACAAATAATCATTAGTTTATCCTTTGAAGTTATTTTATATAATATATTATATTTTAAATAAATGTTGTTCTTTGAAATTTGAAAAATATTACAGTTTCCACAAAAATATTAAGCGTAAGAAATTATTTTTAAGCACCAAATCAACATATTGTAATGATTTCTGAAGGATAATGTAAAAAATAAATGCAGCCTTAATATACTTTTTTCAAAAATGTTCAAAAATCTTATTTACCTTATTTACTTATTTACTATGTGAAAAAGTCTCATGTTAGAGTTTAAGATGAATGGTAATGGAAACTGACATACAAGAGTGGGTAAGTTGCAGCCAACCTGACAAAACCATAGACTGTATAAAAACATGGACGTAGTGTCCGTGACGTCACCCGTAGGTTCCTGAAGAGGTTTTTGAAGCCTAAAGTGGGCAGAGGCGGCTGTCGCCATCTTGGCAGCACGTCACCACGCGTCACTCCCGGATAATCGAAAATGGGCAAAAAGGCGGGAGCTCGTTGCTGAAACCACGCCCACCTAGCTCGACGGTGGTGACAGCAGTGGCAATCCACCTGTCACTCAAGTGGCCACGTCCTTAATTATGCAGAACTTTAAGGCTTAATATAATTTAAACGGATGACTTATAAAACAGTTGTCATGAAGGGCAAAATTACCTATATAAACCAAAATAATTTTTTGAACCAGGCTGTAAACATGTTTTTTTCTGCTGTAAAGTTGGGCATTTTAACATGGGGAGTCTATGGGATTGACTCCCTTTTGCAGCCAGCCTCGAGCGGCCAGTTGATTAATTACAGTTTAAGTCACTTCCTTGTTGGCATCACAAGAGAGAGCGGGAGGTTGCCGGTTGGACGAAACCCAGATTTATCACTGTTTAGACAGACACAACACCTGCTCTAGTGATCATTTTTACTTTCCTGCTTATAATTGTTATATTTTATGAGCTTATGCAGTTTCTAAAGTCTTTTTTAGAAGTTCATGGTCGAGCCGGTTTCTATTCATGAACGTGTGTCAACGATCCAAATATGGCCATTCACTAGTACGCTCCATTTCACCAAACTAGACTGTCATATGCTCATATAAACATGTGAAAAGCACATTGTTTATGTACCTCAAATGGAGACACATGCTCCGCTGTGAGCCATGTCTCCACTGTGCTTATGTATGTTTCTGTCCCACTGTATGTTAGGCGAAAGTCTGTTTTCCTACTGGAGTGAAATCTGTTCTGGAACGACATATAATAGAGTTGCCAAGGTTAAACGTCTGCCATTCTTGTGACAACTGTTGTTGGACCTCTGATGTCAACACACTCTCCACAAGCATCCGAGGACCTCATTGTCTCTGAGGGTCTGTGAGTGGAGGCATAGCTGCACCCCAGCATGTCCAATTACATCTTCCTGATGCATGTTATGCCATCGTAAAGATCTGTTCACACCGAGTAGAGTTGTCATTTGCAGGTTTAAATACTTACACTTTTTAAAGCAGGATGGATTCTGAGTGGCTGTCAATGTTTGTATCGTTCATAAGCTGTAAAAAATGTTTTAATGTGATTCCTACAATATTGTTCCTCTGCACTGTTAGCATTATAGTTGTGATGGGAACTTTGTAGCGAATAAGCTCAAAGGGGAAATATGAATAATTAATTATAACTAGTTATAATTAATTATAAATATTTAGATCCACTGTAAGTATTTTCTTGACCTCTCAGTGTCAATGTCTGTCAATTCTAAGAACGTTAATTCCCTGGTTAAGGAAAATAACTTTCTTACTGTACAATACTACTCAGAGCATGTAGCAAAA
>NW_015549582.1:1547648-1564818 GCF_001515605.1 Sinocyclocheilus anshuiensis
TGGTACCATTTGATATTCAGCAGATCTACAGCCTGAAGGAAACATCAGTTTCTTAGTTCAAACACACCTTTGTAAAAGGTGCAAATGATACTTAATGTATCAATTAATAAGACTAAGTTTGATACTTGCACGTCTCGCCTGTTTGAAAGAGAGTCCTGATGCTCTTTGGGGCTCCAGTAGGTTGGCTGAAGTTAGGGGATGAGAAAGAACCATTTTGAGTCAGAGGATCTTGATGAATGGAAAGACTAGGCACGAAACCTGGCACGAACTTAGGGTGTCCTTAGAAGCGTTCTAGCTCACATCCCCATCTTCTCGGAATCTAACCGAACCGCAGACTGACTGGCTATGTGTTGGAGCCCACCGGGCACGCCCGCACTGGCTCAGGCTCCAACACGCTTCTTAGCAGAAAAAAAAACAACAAGAACATGGGCGGAACTGTGTGTGAGCCTTTTAAGGTCTGAGAAGATTCACGCCTCTCAGGATGGGTTTGTCCAATGAGAAAGGCTGAAATTCCAAGCGGGAGGTTGGAAATACTGGGGAGTTTTATGACCCTTTGTGTGAGAGCATGGTAATTTGCATATGGAACTTGAATCAAAATTACTAAAGATTCTTAGAACACTAATATATTGCCTATGTACCCACATATAATATAAACGCTCATTTAGATCATCAGAAGACAAATTCAAAGAGACCAAACATGGTATCGGTGGGGCTATATTAACTAGTGATCTATCATAACACGCACACAAAACAGTATACAATTCAACAGACAATATACAAGAACAGTAATGGTATACACAATGTCCTGAGGAGATGTGTTCATTCACAGAAAGGTTTTCCTATGAATTAATTAGAGAAGAGTCCATTTTTATGGGCATTGTGTGTCTTTCCTAAGGGTAGATGAATTGTGAGTTTCTCTGCCCGCATTCCTTTGGGCAATAAAACCAGTGATATCAGCATTGGTTGCCATGGAACCAGAGGCCTGTTCTGCCTTTCTGAGGTGTTAGATGCATTTTGGGGGAAGAGTCCATAGACCCTCATAGTTGGTTTGTTGACTGAGGGCTGTTACAGAGTATTTGTTAAATATAACTAAAAAAATTGTGTGTCTGGTTGGTGCAGACGCTACAACTTTAATATTCAAGATAAATGTGATTGTGATAAATTAAAAGAATAGTTTAACCAAAAATGAAAATTTGCTGAAAACTTTCTTACTCTCAGGCCATTCAAGATGTTGGGTCTGTTTCTTCAATGGAACAGATTTTGAGAAATTTAGCAATTTGTCACTTGCTCACCAATGGATCCTCTGCAGTGAATGGGTGCCGTCAGAATGAGAGTTCAAACAGCTGATAAAAACATCACAATAATCCACAAGTAATCCACACAACTCCAGTCTTACATTTTGTGAAGTGAAAAGCTATGTTTTTTTTAAGAAACAAATCCATCATTTTAACTTTAAGCCGTCCAAACTGGCCAAAATATCAGTAGTCCATAATCCATAATAATGTTTTCTCAAGTGAAAAAGTCCATCCCCTGTTGTCTATTCACATCAAAAATCCACCAACATATTTGTTTAGAACTGTTTTGGATTGTTGCTGCTTGTAAACAGTGCTTGTTCTTTGCATATTTCTCTTCTGATTCAGACGAGGAGACTTTTTCACTGGAGAAAGCAATATTATGAATAGAGGACTAGTATTTTAGCCAGAAGCAACAGTTTGAAGTTGAATGAAATTGTTAACTGTTAAATTATGAATTTGTTCATTGCAAACACGCCGCTTTTCACTTCACAAGATGTTAACTGATAGACTGGAGATGTGTGGATTGCTTGTGAATTGTTGTGACGTTTCAATCAGATTTTGGTCTCTCATTTTGACGGCACCCATTCACTGCAGAGGATCCACTGGTGAGCAAGTGATGTAATGCTGAATTTCTTTAAATATGTTCAGATGAAGAAAGAAACTCATCTACATCTTGGGTGGCCTGAGGGTGAGTACATTTTTCAGCAAATATGCATATTGCGATATGTACATTGACGATATTTATATAATTTCAATATATGATGCAGCCCTATTTTAACGGCATCTTTATTGTTATCGCCCTTGGTGTTAACTGGGACTTAAGACGTTACACTGCTGCAGTCTCTTCCAGCATTGCAGCAGCCGTTTTATTTATGTGTTTTTGCGAGAACGAAGGGCACCGGATGGGGATCGCCCAACAGCAGTTGGAAAAGAAGAAAGGGAGGGTTGACACTATTTTTCATGGGGGTTGCATTTGAAATCAATCCCCTACAATCCTGTTGTGGGATTTATAATACCTAAGACAGTTTTCTAAAGGTATCATTCTTCAGTTTTACGGGGTTACATCATTTACTAAAGCTTAGTAATTAGTAACACACTAAAGGTACATGGAAATCAATTATCTTTATTGATTTTCAATTTGATTTCTTTAGACCACAGCTCCATTATATTTAATGGTAACATAAATTGCAGTTGATGAATTATCCAATAATGTCTAGAAAGCATCCTCTGAGTACAAGTGCACTAATGTTGTTCATTAGATACCTCACATAATGGGTCTGATCTAAAAGACCTGTGTTTTTTATTGATCGCTCTCTGTTACAGAAAGAAATAATAGGAGGAAATGGTATACAGTGTTACATATGATAATTTACATTTACATTTAGTCATTTAGCAGACGCTTTTATCCAAAGCGACTTACAAACGAGGACAATGAAAGCAATCAAAATCAACAAAAGAGCATTGATATACAAGTGCTATAACAAGTCTCAGTTAGCTTAACGCAGTACACGTAGCAAGGGTTTTTTAAATAATATAATAAATAAAAAGAAAACCGATAGAATAGAAAAAGAATAGAGCAAGCTAGTGTTAGAGGTCTTTTTTGCTTTTGTTAATTGTATAATAAATGAAAAAAAAACAGATAGAATATAAAAAGATTAGAAAGCAAGTATTATTATTATTATTATTTTTTTAAGAATAGAATTTAGAATAGAGAGTGCTAGAGTTAGAGGGTCAAATAAAGATGGAAGAGATGTATTTTAGCCGATTCTTGAAGATGGCTAAGGACTAAGCTGCTCGGATTGAGTTGGGCAGGTCATGCCTGCCAAGAGAACATTGCAATAGACCAGCCTGGACAGAACAAGATCTTGAACAAGTTGTTGTGAAGCATGTTCCGAAAGAAAGGGCCTGATCTTCTTGATGTTGAATAAAGCAAATCTGCAGGACCGGACAGATTTAGCAATGTGGTCTGAGAAAGTCAGCTGATCATCAATCATTACTCCAAGGTTACGAAAGATGACATGTGGAGGGGTATGTGTTGTTTCAGGAACCATGATGAGGTTAAGAGTGAGGAGGAAGTGATCCGAGGTGTGCAGTGGAGTAGCCAGTACATGATCAGTGGAGCAGTGTCGTGTGTAAATAAGATCCAGTTGGTTGCCTGATTTGTGAGTAGCCGTAGTTAACACTCGCTCGAGATCAAAAGAGGCAAGCAGAGTGTGGAAGTCTGCAGCCTGAGGTTTATCTAGATGGATGTTGAAGTCTCTAGAGGGAGTACCATCCTCAGGAAAGGTTGAGAGCAGCACATCTAATTCATCCAAGAAGTTACCTAGTGGTCCTGGGGATCGAAAAACAACTACAAAATGGATTTTAATGGAGGGTAGGTAATAGTAACTGAATGAGATTCAAAGGAGCTGTTGATACCCAAAGATGGTAAAGGATTAAATTTCCAATCATTAGAGATAAGCAGACCAGTACCTCCACCTCTTCCAGGTGGGAAAATGAGAAATTATTGGAGAGTGCTGCAGGTGTAGCAGTGTCCTCTGGTTTGATCCAGGTCTCTGTCAGGGCCATGAGATTTAGCTTTGAATGACTAATAATAGAAGTAATGAAATCGGCTTTGTTTACAGCAGACTGGCAATTCCAGAGACCAATAGAAAATGAAAGTAGTAAATTAGCAGACATAGGCAAAGTGTGCAGGTTGTTAGGATTGCGCTGCCTATAGTGTGTGAAACGTGGTTTGCGAGTGGTAATGATAGTAGGGATCTGGAAGATCTAGTAAGAATTGGTTATAAAAAAAACTGAAACAAGTAGTAGGAAAAAGGATGAATCAAAAGCGATACTTATATCCCTTGCCGGTGTCACTGACGGTGGAGTCGCACGGTAGAGTTGATGGTCTTTACACTCTTCGGTCTTCACACGAGGAGGGCTGCCACGACCGCTGCCACGGTATACTAACCTTTTTTATACCCGTCGGACAAAACGGAAATTGAATTCAGCTGAACACACTTTACTGTTTATCACAACAAAGGTATAAGCAAGTGCAAGACACTGACAAGGTATGCGATAGAGTACGAGACTAAACGCAACTTCAGCACGTCTCAACACAGTAAACAAACAAGTGTTTCCTAGCAACGACAATTGCGCTAAACACTAATGAGACAAGAAATAAATACACTTACGATCTGCTTTTAACTTCCGCTGATTGACTGCTTCTCTCAAAGAGTATTTCTTTACACTGTCTTTTGCTAGTGCTTGAACACACTTTCCTGTTTATCACAACAAAGGTCTTAGCAAGCGCATGACACTGACAAGGTATACGATAGAGTACGAGACCAAACGCAACTTCAGCAATAATTAATTAATTTATAAACTCAAATGCTGTTTCTTTACTTTTTTTGGCTCACACTTCATTTTAAGGTCCAGTTCTCATTATTAACTAACTATTAACTACTACTTAATAAACTCCTATTTACTGCTTATTATTAATAGTTAGTAGGGTAGTTGTTAAGTTTAGGTATCGGGTAGGATTTAGTATGTAGAATATGGTCATGCAGTATATGTGCTTTATAAGTACTAATAAATACTATTTTTACTATTAACTACTAATAAATACTATTAGTACTATTATTAGTACTAATACTAATAAACAGCCAATATGCTGTTAATATGCATGTTAGTAAGCAATTAATAGTGAGAATTTGCCCCTAAACTAAAGCATTACACTTTTATGGCTTTTACTTTTACATGAGTATTATCTAATTCAGTGTCTCTCAGTTTTGTCACTCTCTTTCAGTTTTATGTCATTTTTTCTCTAATACTAATTTAAAAAGTAGTAAATATGTTGAGCATATAGAAGTATTTTCAAGTGTTACTCTGTACTAGTCCAGCTAACATGCACATTCTATCTAGCGTAAACAAACACACTATTGGTTTTTTTAACTGCTCCTCTAAGGCATGACTTCCTTTCCTAGAGCCACTGTATTGAATGTTAAGATTCTTCTACTCTGTGGTGATTGGTTCTTTTAATTGTAATGCAGGACTACAGCTACCCTATAGAGTGTTTTTATTTCTCCCATTCATATATGTATGAGTGGATCATCTCTGCCTTATGATATAAGCCCTATTCATAGATATTATGCTCAGATGGGAAGAATACTGGCAGAGCTCTATGGCTGTGGCCCGTCTGGAATTTGCGTCAGCAGCCCTCAAGATCCGTATAAACAGTGTCAAAGCTCAGAGAACAAATGACGTCTGAAATCTCAATTGACCGCAACCTTTTTTTTTCAGACATGCAAAGGATGCCATCTTCATGAAGGAACAATAAACATGGAGTCAAGCACACTTCACAGAATCTGTAGTCTGCAAATACATTGAATTAATGTTTTTTTTTTTCCACTGTAGTTTTATGATGGATTTACAGTAAGACAAGCCAGATTCTCAATCAGTGTTCTCCAACATCTCTAAAGCAAACACTATCCCTACAGTGCTAATGGGAGATGAACCATTTTGAGTGTTTAGTAGAGGTAATGTTGTGCTTATGAATGCAGTGATATGGCCGATAATATTAAACAATATTCAGTATCTTGTTTTGTCCAATACTGATAACAAATGGTTTTATGTTTTGCATTTAAACTCTTTGACATAAAATATCATTTAAAAACTTAGAATCTGGACTTTACAATGCATATAGGCAATCTAACTTTTAACTAGTTTTTTATATGCTGAAATATATTTTCTAGCTTTTTATATCTTTATAAGTATTGCAAGTTGATAATTTATAAAATATGATCAATCATATTTTATTGTATATTTTATTGTATAACAATACAGTACAAAATATGTCTTTATACCATAGTCATGTATGCATGTTACAAAAATGCACAACAAAATATATACTATAAATTATCAATTAAAATGATCAGCTGTAATTCCACTATTGAGCTCAGCAATAATAATTGTCCCAGTTACTCATGAATAATATCATCACTGATATATTGTGTGCTTCTGGATTTGCTTATTTAGTGCAAATACACTTCATTCTTCAGTGGAGAAACCAAAAAGGGCATTTTTGCCAGAGACCTGGCACAAAGTACAGAGGAAATTCATGAGACAACGTGAGGTGTCAAATTTTAAAGAGCATATAATGACTCCAGGCCTTTTTCAGTAGCACTGTTACAGCTCCTCACATAGCATCCAAATATAAAATATGCTGTTTAGCACTTAATGGCTTCTATTTACTATTTGCATACTAGACAAATTATTAAACGACAACACAGGAAATGTTTAAAGAGTTATGCAGTGTCGTTTTTTCTGTAGGTTTTACGAGCTAGAAGTAAAGTTAAAGGGAAGTGCCATTAAGATGGAGCTGCTAAGACACTAAACGCTTAATGAAGCAAACTTCTCATTGTTAGAGGATTAGTTTTAATACAAGTACACTAAACTGTGACCAAACATCCCTGTGGAGGCACTGGTTTTCTATTAATAATGTATAGTCCTCCTTTATCTCCATGAAGACGTTTCTTTCTTCCTAAGACTGAATTCTTGAGTTCTTGAGTCAGATTGTTGAACTATATTATGAGCATTTTAGACTGCAGTGACTACTATATTTATCATGGTCTACTCAGCTGTTATCCACAATAAAGTTAAAGGGATAATTCTGTCATCAAATACACATTGTCGTTCCAAACCTGTATGACTTTCTTTCATCTGAGGAACACAAAAGAAGACATGTTGAAGAATGTTTCAACTGATCTGTCCATATAGTAAAAGTCAATAGGGTTCAAAACAACACTGGTCCCCAATGACTTTCAGTGTATGGACAAAAAGCAGGCATTTTTCAAAATATCGTCTTCTGTATCTTCTATCCTTGGGGTCACTTTATAAAGAACATTATTTATATCTTGAGTGCTGAAGTTGGCCAGCCTGCAAAAATCAGTTGAGATTCTGCTGATGTCAGTAAAAGTAAAAGAGAAACTCTAAACTAACAAGTTTACAGTGAAGCCTTGTTGTGAAGGACACAGATAAATGGTCCCTCCGCAACCTCCTGCTTTTTAGCGGTTGTTAATTTGGCCTCAAGCAATGCTTAGATCCCTAGATGTGTCTCAAGTGAGGTCGCTCTGCTGCTAGGCGCTGACACATAGGTCTGCTGGCACTAGCCATCGTAATAGTGCTGAAGTAATGGTTAGACTCATGTGATTTGTGAATGACTCTGTCAGAGAGATAAAGAGAGCAAGAGAGAGTCACAGTCGCTATCATGACAGGAGCATTCATATGGTACAGTCCGTTCTATCTGAGGACATTTTGGGAAAACTGTAATAGGATTTCCATTCTATTTTTGGTAAGGATATAAGAGGTTATAACCGGGTTACTCATTCTTTCCTTATAGGAAGAGATGTCAAATAATCTGATACTTGTTAGTAGTTCACACAGCATGGAAACTTTTGAGTTTATCTGATGTCACTTCCTCCTACTCCCTCAGTGCTCTGGGAATACGAGCACTAAAATGAGTCTATATGGGTTTTTAATGCAGTAGATTGTATTGCTGAAATCAGACAGCACTTCATTATAAAGACTTCTCTTCTAAATGTCCAAATTGTTCTGTGTGCTCATGCTCATTTCAATGAATTAAAGTAAATCTCCCATGAAGAGAGAGGGCACAGCATCCAGCCTCCCTCAAGGGCAGCCGTCCCATCAGAAGCTCATAAAGCCATGGCAACAGACAACGCTCTCTGCCCCTACGGCGCCCAGCAGCTCTCTTAGTAATTTCAGTTAATATTTGGTTACATTTTTGCCAATTTGCATAAAAAATCTTTGTGAATTCCAGTATATCTGATTCATGATAAAAATTAAATGTGTCATTTCTGGCCCTCTAGCAGGGCTGGATTGGTAATCGGGCATACCGGGCATTTTCCCGGTGGGCCGACGTACTTAGGGGGGCGACAGATTTTTTTTTCTGCCAAGGACCGGCTTATCACAAAGCAGACGGAGTGATAAGGCATCTTGCTCCATCTATGTAAATATCGCTTCACCTCTCTTCCACCTTTCTCTCAGTCTCTCAAAATGGACAGACCAAAGCGAAACGCTGGTGCTGAAAAGCTCAGGGAAAAGTAGCTTAAAAATTTGGAGGCGGATGCCACAAAATGTGCCTCATCGTCGGCAGTTGCGAAATGTACACAGCAGCGTTATCAAGGCCTGCTCTGCTGTGAGGGATGCGGTCGAGAGGGCACAGCATCCAGCCTCCCTCAAGGGCAGCCGTCCCATCAGAAGCTCATAAAGCCATGGCAACAGACAACGCTCTCTGCCCCTACGGCGCCCAGCAGCTCTCTTAGTAATTTCAGTTAATATTTGGTTACATTTTTGCCAATTTGCATAAAAAATCTTTGTGAATTCCAGTATATCTGATTCATGATAAAAATTAAATGTGTCATTTCTGGCCCTCTAGCAGGGCTGGATTGGTAATCGGGCATACCGGGCATTTTCCCGGTGGGCCGACGTACTTAAGGGGCCGACAGAATATTTTTTGTTTTTTTTGTCGAGGACCATCACGCACGGATAGCGAGCAGCCAGTGGACCATTGGTTTGACTCCTGTATTGACAGCGTAAACATCCAACCACAATGCGCTATAGACGGAGCTATGAAGTATTTTGCTCTATATAAAGATCGCGTCACCCCGACTTCTTCCTCGTCGGCTTTTCCCACGTTTTCACAGCAGCTTTATCAAGAACAGGCTTGCTCTGCGGTGGGTGATGCGGGCCAAAGAGCAAGGCAGGAGGAGAAGAAGAGAGTAGTTGAATCTGTAAAGTGCTTGATAGGGACTCGCAATGGAGGCAGACAGCTAACCTATCCTAATGTGTGTGCGCGCCATGAGTGTAAACACTTTTCAATAAAATGTAAATTCTTCCCCCGTGATTTTTTGGCCAAGTCAAGTCAAGTGTGTTCATATAGAGGTTTCCATGGGCCAATGCGAATAAAGCTAGATTTAAATAAAAAAAGACATGATATTGTCAGACCTGAGGTTTTATTCTTATCCAAAACAAGATGTGATATGAGGGTACATACATATACTACCAGTCAACATTTTTTTGAACAGTAAGAAAGATCCAATAGAAAGATCCAAAGATCAGCATTCATATGAAATAAAAAGCTTTTGTAACATTATACATATACCATTCAAAAGCTTGGAGTCAGTATATACATACATTCAGTATATACATTTATTTATTTATTTTTTAAATTTGGGGGGGGGATAGAAATTAATTCTTATTTAGCAAGGATGCTTTAAATTGATCAAAAGTGGCGATAAAGACATTTATAATGTTACAAAAGTATTATATAGATATATCGAAGTGGTGGTGGGCCGCCTGGACCAAAAAATGCCAGGGCCGATTTTTTTGTCCCAGTCCAGCCCTGCCCTCTAGCATCCCCAAATGGAATTGAGAAAATGAATAAACTCACGTCACTGGTTAAGCCAGTGTTGCTGTGTCGGGCTGGGGTGCATTTACCGTACAACAACGAAACTTGATGTTTAAACACCACAGTGTTATGCATTGCTGTGGAAACTAGCTAGCTAGTCACAACTTTTTAAATCACATTAACATGCAGTATGTAATCACCTTTACATGCGGTTCATTCACTCAGCAGCTTTCTCCACAACGTAATTTTTGTCATTTTGTTTTGTTTAATGTTTATTGCGGGTTCACTCTGCATCATACTTTATGGTTCCTTTATGCATTTACATGTGCACACTTCAAAAGCGGTGCTGATTGTTGACACGCTAAGATGTAAAGATCGAAATGTGTATATATAGCATAAAAATAAAAGATAGAGAATGTACTAAATATACTAGTTTGCTTCATTTTATTACTGAGAGCATGATCTATGTAAATCCACATGCCATACTAACAAGAAACTATGCTTCCAAACACAGGTCGAGACTCGAGAGCTGTATTTTTAACCACACAAGTTTGCAATGCTGTTTGCGAATGTTCATTGGAACTATGGATTCGGGAAACACCAAGCTGTTGAACTATGTTGGTAACAATGGAACTTAGTTAGCTAACAAACATAGTTGGCTAATGATGCTTTTGGGAAATGCACCCCTAGTCGGGATGCACAAACAAACAGAGCAATGTTTATGTAAATACCATAGTATTAAAAAAAAACATGTTTTTTTTTAACACTAGCATGAATTTCATAGAAGTACAAGAGTAATATAGCATGTCATTTAGAAACTAGCCTTAAGTACAATTAACTATCATAGTATTATTAAAATGTACCATGTTTTTAGATACTAGCGTGAAGTACAATGAAGTACCAAAGTATTTAAAAAAATATCCCATGTTTTTTTTTTAACACTAGCATGACGTACAAGATTACTATAAAAATAGACCTTGTTTTTTAGACACTAGCTTGAAATACAATGAACTATCATAGTATCATGAAAATATTGTTGCCATATTGTTTTAGACAATTTTATGTGAAGTACGGTAAAAATGTACAGTATTATAAAAATACTGTGGTGTTCTTTGAAGTACCAAATCCCATGACATATGAATATTTAGTCAAAAGACCATGGTAATGCCACATTTTTTTTATATATTTGGAAGGGATGTCACAATTTGGTTGATTTGCTTTACGTAATTTTTTAATAATTCAGGTTTACTTGCTACTACATGGCAGAAGTAAGCTATTTCCTGTAAATGTGCGAGACTTCCTGCTAAAGGTAAATAACTAGAAGAATATCAAAGTGCAGTAAGTGGTAAAACTGTTTGCACTACAAACCAGAGTGTTTATGATTATGATAATATATTTGAATAATATGATCAAAAAAATCCACTTTGCAATATCAAGCAGCATAACAAGCTGTTTTTGTGGTGACTGTGATTTCACCAAGTACAACATGTTCCTGGATCAACATCCTTGTTGATCCTGGAACAACATTCCAATTAACCAATCAGAATTGAGGGATGACTTTACAGGAAATGTCTGTTTTAGGCTTACATTCAGGGTTAGGTGCTTCTACACCCTTGTTAATCAGCTATCATTTCACACTGATTTTAGGAATAAATTATGGGTAAGGTTAGGTTTAGGGGTAGGGATTGGATTTAGTCTATATTTTTGGACAGTAATGTTGATCCAGGATCAACAAAAGATGTTGATCCAGGAACATGTCTTACTTGGCAAAATCACGGCGACCCTGTTTTTGTACAGGTAAAAGACCAGAAACCTCACACATTCAAGTTACAAATGGCTTTACCAGCTTTTATGGTAAAAAATAAGGTGGATAGAAGACCCGGAAATGTAGTATAGACTGTACTTTCATTTATTTATTTTCCTTCATAATGAAAAAGAGTTGAAAATAAACAGTATTTTGATCGGTTACACCTTATTTCGATAGTCCACTTTAGACATTCTACTAACTATAAGTAACTTTGTAACTACATGTCAACTACATGTCAACTAATTCTCATTAATTTGCAACTACATATCTACTAACTCTAAGAGTAGACTTAGGGTAGGTTTAGGGTTAGTAGAATAAGTTGACAAAGAAAGTGTTAGAAGATATTAAGCAGACAGTCTACTAATACTCTACTAACTGCTAGTTGACATGTAGTTGCAAAGTTACTTACTGTTAATAGAATGTCTAAAGTGGACTATCGAAATAAAGTGTTACCTTTTGATCTTTAGGTGAACTATTCCTTTAAGCAGCAATAGTCATGTCACATTGGTTTTACTGCAGAAGAAACAGCCCCTCAGAACAGGCCATTGATCTCGCTGAAAGAAACGTGTCTTTTCTATGCAGATCGCTGCCTGTTTCCCTCACAACACCATCCGTGAATAGGAGATCCATTTGTCTGTTGTCATGGCGATGGCATACACTATCACCACCACAATGTCGGGACACCTTTGTCTCAAGAAGTCATGTCCTTATCTGGCTGTCAGGCTAATGACAAACAAGAGCTTTTCATTATACACATCCTTTATAAGTGGCGTTCCAAACTCGTTTCAAGTGAAAATGGCCCTCCAGCTCTAATGTCCTCTAGAATGTCACTGATTCTACCTCTGTAAGAATCATTTCAATCTCTTACAGCTAACTAAGGCACAGGCACATAAATGAGCATGTGAATTGTACCGCCAGATAAGAATCAGCTTGATTTTCCTGCGTACTGTATGTTAATTAATTTGGGACTGACTGCTGAGTTCACAGCTTAATAAATTTATTCATGAGAACATAATTTAAATGGATCCCATTTAAACCTGATTAAAGTGGCTGTACAACTGCTCTTTTCTATTCCCAGTGGATATACAATATTCACCGGCTCAGTAAAATAATGCTTACAGTGTGTGTCATCACGTGAAACTCATTTCAAAGATAAGAGGAAGTTCTCGAAGGCTTTGCTCTTATCGTATAAACATATTTCAGCAAGATGTGCTTTGCAAGTAAATGCATATAAAAAGAAGTGTCATGCATCTATTTTTTCCTCTGTCCTGTATACATTTTTTTCATGAATCAAGTATAATTGCAAATGAACTTCACAGCAAGTGCATCAAAAAATATATATGATGTAGAAACAGTTTTTACTCAGAAATTGCTAGTAAATTTCACAATTACAAAGAAATGGCCAGTAACACACTGAATTTAATATGAAATTGTGAAGCAGAAAGACTGTAGTATTTTCTCGTAAAAATACTCCAATCATTTTTTGTTTAATTAACTTTTATTAACAACTAATTTTTTACATACGTGTGTATGGAGGACTATAGGAGTGGCACTGAAAAATAATTTATAATAATTATCAATGTATTAATTCAAAATGAAAAGTGTAGATAGATAAGTCAGTTTATCAAATTGATAAACTATTTCATTCAATATAACAATAAAATAAGAAATTAATAAACCCCTTTCCAACTGACAAAAACATAGACACATTTGATAAATAATTTTAAATGCTTTTTATTGCATTTGTCTATTTCTATAGTCTATTTGTCTATCGAGTAAAAAAAAAAATCCACTGAAAAAGGACAGATAAAAACAATTTGTAAATGCTTTATAAAAATGTAATTTAAATGTTGCATTTAAACTGATTTTTTATGACATTTAACTAATGTTTTAAACATGAATTAAATAAACAGTTTTAAATATGTCTATTTATTTGTCAGTTGGATTGTTTTTCATTTTCATTTCTGAATTAATACATTGATCATTTATTTTTTCATTTTATTTTTAACTCTCTGCCTGCCAGAGTATAGAGTATTTTTTAAGATTTTGTTGCCACTAGCATTGTTAAAATCACATTTGTGACCCTGGACCACAAAACCAGTCTTAAGTCGCTTTGGTATATTTTTAGCAAAAGCCAAAAAAAATACATTGTATGGGTCAAAATTATCGATTTTTCTTTTATGCCAAAAATCATTAGTATATTAAGTAAAGATCATGTTCCATGAAGATATTTTGTAAATTTCCTACCGTAAATATATCAAAACTTCAGTTTTGATAAGTAATATGCATTGCTAAGAACTTCATTTGGACAACTTTAAAGGCGATTTTCTCAGTATTTTGATTTTTTTGCACCCTCAGATTCCAGATTTTCAAATAGTTGTATCTCGGCCAAATATTGTCCTATCCTAACAAATAAAAATAAAATAAAAATAGAAAGCTTATTTATTCAGCTTTCAGATGATGTATAAATCTCAATTTCGAGAAATTGACCCTTATGACTGGTTTGGTGGTCCAGGGTCACATTTGAAAAACTTTTATGACCGCCCAGAATATATAGTTGTATGGATATTTAAAACTAAATAAATAGTTAATTTTCTTTATCAACCATGAATTTCCATAGAAAACTGAAAAAATTTTATATTTTTATTTGTTTGTTTGTTTGTTTCATCAGATCCATTTTTATGTAAAAGACCAGCTTAGACACTTTCATAGTACATTTTTTGTACCACTTCCAAAAACCTGTTACAACTTTTGAGAAAAAGTTTTTGAAATAAAAGATCATGAAGATGATTTTGTAGAATGTGCAACTCATTCTGTTCCAAAGTCTGAATGGTAATGATACGTCTGCATGTTTTTGAATTGAACAACCTTTAAAAACCCTGGCGTACATACAGTAACTCCGCCAGTGACCAGACATGTGACATTCTAGTCATTTTAACAGTATGTGAACTCATACACGTACTAGGTTGCGTTGTGGACTGTAGCCACCCTGTAGAACGAACTGGAAGGTATTCCCAATGTTATTTCTGTCCGACACCTCACCTTAAGGCTTTACAACTATGGCCGCCTCTCACTTGACAATCACTTGTGTCATGAGTATGTGAGTTTTCAAATGACTGTAGTACCCCAATCTGACAACTGACTGAAACGCTCGTGTCTGAAATAACCCGCATTATGCTTGTGGTATGATATGAAAGATGTCAACCTACTGACATTCAGTGTTACCTCTCAGGAAGACAGTGGTGGATAGAGCTACTAGTGTGCCTAAAACAAAGTCATTCTTCCATGCAGTGTATTCTCAAAGGGCAAACAATCTTCAGCATACATAATTCAGCTTGAAGGACAGCTATTCAAAGTGTGTCATGCTGAGTAAAGAGAGAGCCAAAGCAGGAATTCATCTCTTTATCTGAAGGTGCTTTTATTAAACTACCTATTAAGTGAATGAGAGCTTTCTTTTACACACCGGCAGCAAGAGACACCAGAAAAAAGTTTGCTAATTCAAGTTCAGTAAATCAGTTCAGCGAACAGCTGCTATTGAGATGAATAGCAATGTTAAGAAATAGCTATATAGATACTGCAGACGACCTTGTTTGGGACGGCTCAGATTTGAACTTCTTGTATTGCTCATGAATATTAGCATCTGCATCTTTCTTTTGTCCATATTTATATCCAATTCTTTATCCTCCTGTCCCTCTTATACTCTGCAAAGGGAATGAGATGTTAAATCCTCTTGACATTAAATGCCTGTATCTGATATTAGGATATGGAATATCAATAGGAACTTTAGACTAATTGCTATATTAACTGCAACAATGACTGATAAAATGAAATCACATTTCACAATCAATGCAGCCAGCGATCATAGATGTCCGTCTAGAGAGATGCATCCATAAATCTTAGTGCTTAAAATGTAGGGGTGTATTATTTATTTATTTTTTGGTATCCAATTGCATTTTATATTCTTCACTGTCTGTTCTCCCATGCTTTCTTATCAAAGCACATTTGGTCACTCTGTGGTCACATGGGATGCTTGGTTGGAAAGAGAGTACGGTTATTTATATATATATATATATATATATATACACACACACACACAAATCTATCGAAGACCCTATCCACCTTAGATTTAAAAAAAAAGTTAATAATAATTACAAAAATAATTATGAAATTAGTTATAATTTTATTATATTTTAATATATTTGAAAGAAATATGTAATGCTAACCAAGGCTGATCAAAAATGCAGTAAAATAGTAATATTGTGAAATATTATAACAATTTAAAATAACTGTTTTCTATTTGATTATATATTTTAAAGTATTTTATTCCTGTGATGGCACAGCTGAATTTTCAGCATCATTACTCTAGTCTCCAGTGTAACATGATCTTTCAGAAATCATTCTAATATGCTGATTTGCTACATTTCTTATTATTATCAATGTTGAAAACAATTGTGCTGCTTAATATTTTTGTAGAAACCGTGATACTCTACTATTCAAAATTCTGGGGTAAGTACAATAAAAATGAGAAATAATTTAATGTTTGTTCAGCAAGGACGCAATAAACTGATCCATAGAAAACATGCGCCATCAGAAGAGTTTTTTTTTTTTCAGTCCTGTAGTGTTTGATGAATAGGGTGACTGTTCAAACCCTGAAAGTGTCATTTACTCTCTGGAAGTAAGAAAAAGTGCCATTAAAGTGAAAGTGAGAGGACAATTGAGAGCGAAACGGTTTAATCAATGTTCATATAAAAACTTGCAAGCCCCGTATTTACCGGCACATCTGTCTTAAATGTCACAAGGACAATGACACAAGGAAGAATTGAGATGTATATATATATATGAGAGAGGAAATAAACAGAGCCGGATTCTATTACAGATAATCATGTCATTTCCAGAACTGTCGATATCTTAATCGCACATCTCAGGAAAGGGATGTGAGATTCTCTCTGCATTCGTTTGCATTCCTCCTCAGCTCCTCCTGCGGGTTCAGCACAGCTGTAGAAATGACCTCTCAGTCTCTCAACATAGAGTAGTAGGTGCTAAGTGTAATTGTAAATGACAGTACTGCACATTAAAATCCCTTGATGCATTTGGGCACTGATGACATATTAACTCACATGCTTGAACCACACACTGATCCCCACTGAAGTTCAAATTCATACTAACTCAGTTTTCTTGTTTTTGCTGCTATTCTTGTGCCACTATCATAGAGGTATCTTTTCTGAGCCACACTGAAATAAGGTTTCCATTTCAGCCTTTATAACTATATTATTCTACATATCTAAAATATTATTTAGGGGTCTGTAACACAGTTCGTAGTTCGGGAAGAAGGAAGCGGGAACCGGGGAACGTTCAACAAACAAACAAAACTTTAATAATAAAATAAACACAAAATAGTGCGACAGCCCCTCGCAGACGACTGTCACACACAAACAGAACCAAAACACAAAATAAAATCCAGGCCTGGTCCTCTCTCGTCTTTCACTGTCGTAGCTCCTCCTTGTATCCTTCTGGAGCTACTCCGTGGGACTCGAGACTGGTGAGTGGTGCAGGTGTCGCTCATTATCAATTACTCCACTGGCCTCGCTCCGTTCCCACGGCTCTCGGCCCCGCCCCCACTCGTCACATACCCCCATCGCCCCTCGCAGGCCGGGGGGT